>NW_006472675.1:0-287 GCF_000325575.1 Pteropus alecto | reverse complement strand
AGACTCTATCTAGCAGGATAAGCAAAAATGGACATTCTTCTATTATCTTCTTTATTTTCCTTCTATTTATTTAGAGTATTTATTTATAGTTACCTATTTATATTATGCTTCATTTATTCTTCACTGTGGAGAATCAGCCATTTCATTTGTGACTGTTCTCTAGATAAGCAGAATGTACTTCTGTAAGCAGTAAATGAAACATTAAAAATTTATTTTGCAAGACACGTTTCTAAAACATACTACACATTTGTCTGCCTTTGAAAGCACAGTACACAATTTAAGGATGT
>NW_006472674.1:0-287 GCF_000325575.1 Pteropus alecto | reverse complement strand
CATAACCTCCACATGTACACATGCCCGCACGTGCACACACATACACTCACGCAATGCACATGCCTCCCACACGCATATGCACACACACACACACTCGCACATGCGCACACCTCCCACATGCACGCACGCGCACATGCACATGCACGCACACACACACGTGCACACACGTGCATACACGTGCACACGTACACATGCAATGCACATGCCCCCCACATGCACACACGCACACACGCACACATGCACACGGGGACCCACGCCCCCCACCTTCCCCGCCTGGAGTCCTCGTG
>NW_006472673.1:0-287 GCF_000325575.1 Pteropus alecto | reverse complement strand
CTCTGACCGTGTACCAGGGAAGACTGTCGACTCTGGGCACAAAATAAACATCAGTACATTTAAAAGAAATTCAAGTCATACAAAGCATGTTCTCTCACCACGGAGGAACTAAATTAGAAATCAGTAACACAAAGAGATCTGGGAAAATCCCAAATGCGTGGATGAGCAACCATCTCCTGAGTGACCTATGGGGCAAAGAACAAATCGAAAGGGAAATCATAAGGGGCTTTTAGCTGAATGAAAATGAAAATATATCAGCATTGGTGGGACGACACTAAGGGACACTC
>NW_006472672.1:0-287 GCF_000325575.1 Pteropus alecto | reverse complement strand
AATGCAGTACAGACGAACAAAGATCATCTCTTCAACACGTAGTGCCTGAGCAATGGACATCCAAAAAAAAAAAGAATGGATCTAGGCACCAAAAAAGAAAAAAAATGGATCTAGGCACCAACCTTCCCTCTTTTTCAAAAATCGATTCCAAGCGGATCATAGATCTAAATGTAAACCACAGAACCATAATGAAAATGGCTGGAGAATAACAGGAGGACGCTTAGACGGCCTTGGGCAACGCAAGGACTTTTCATATGCAACATCGAAGGAATAGTCATTCATGAGAT
>NW_006472671.1:0-287 GCF_000325575.1 Pteropus alecto | reverse complement strand
AAAAAAAGTCCTTTATCACAAAGCAATCACTGAAGGCTGACAGGGGAGACTTGTGTTTGAAGAGTGCTATAGGAACATGTTACATTCACGAGCTTGTCTGAGACCTATAAGGACCCTATGATGTGGTCATGTCAAATTCAGGAGCACAGAGTTGAGATGACGTATTAAGAAACTATAGCTAAAAATAGGAATATTTATTTTTCTTAAATTATTTCAGAGAATCTCCTATCACACCATGAATTGATTCCTTTATATTTTTTGCAGATAAACCATTGCACACTCACTCC
>NW_006472670.1:0-287 GCF_000325575.1 Pteropus alecto | reverse complement strand
TAAAACAGGAACAATAGCAAAACCGATGAGAGTGTCTATGAGTGTTAAAGTTAAACACTTAGAATAACAGTTGGCATGTGGAAAGCTTCATATAGGTATTTCTTAAATAACTGGATGGGAAGGAGGAGCTGTAGGTGCCGATGTGCTGCCCTGGGTTTTCCCAGCGGGTCAGGGTACTGGAACTTGTGATGTCGGAGTGGGAAATTATCCTGGTGAATGAGGAAGTAAACTCAGACATCCCTACGCATTGGGGCTACGCGTGTGGTGTGCTTATTTTTTTATTTAAA
>NW_006472669.1:0-287 GCF_000325575.1 Pteropus alecto | reverse complement strand
TCTTTAAAGAATGCCATTAGGATTTTAATAGGGATTGCATTAAATCTGTATATTGTATTGGGTAATATGGACATTTCCATTTCTCTGTGTCATCCTTTAATTTTTTTTTCATAATGTCTTGTAGTTTTCCTTAACTAGGTCCTCACATGCTTTATTCTTTTTGTAGTAAATACAAAAGAAATTGTTCTGTTTTCTAAAATTTCATTGTTAGAGTAAAGGAACATAATAGATTTTTGTCTGTTGATTTTGGGTCCTGAAACTTTCCTATATCTGTTTACTATTTCTAA
>NW_006472668.1:0-287 GCF_000325575.1 Pteropus alecto | reverse complement strand
AAAATGAGATACACAGCAGTCAAAAGTGGTAGAGAGATCCAGCCAAGGCAATTTCCTGAGCAGACCACCATGGTAAGGGGGATAGAGGCCTAAGGTGGGAAGGGAAGAATCACAGCAGTGGAAGAGGGACAGATAGAAGATTTGGAAGAACCCCAAAGGCAAGCCCTGAACCTCTCTTATTCACTCAGATTTAGTCTAGGTAGACTTCATACCCCGTAGTTTGGCTCTGCAACAATTCAACCAAACAATGTAGATCATTGGACAGAAAAAAGAAAAAAAAAAAAAAA
>NW_006472667.1:0-287 GCF_000325575.1 Pteropus alecto | reverse complement strand
GAATTTTTATAGAAACCATTTTTTTGCTTAGATCCTCTTAGGTATGAGAAAGATAAAGCAGATATTGTCATCCATCTTTTATAAATGAAGAAATTGAGATTCACAGAGGTTATATTACTTTCTTGATATATAATTAGGGAACATAAGTGAAACTTGAACCCATGTCTTCTGACGCCAAACCTAGTGTTCTTTTATTCATAGTAGAGAAAAAAAAAAGTTTACTATTTATCGTTGTCTTACTTTTGAAGAAACTAAGGCTAAAGCAGATTAAAAAATTTGACCAAATT
>NW_006472666.1:0-287 GCF_000325575.1 Pteropus alecto | reverse complement strand
TAAGCATTTATTTATTTTTATTAGTTAATTTATACGTGGATTTAAAAAATCAAACATATCGTGAAAACAAGTGCTGAGGGCATACACAGAAGTACATAGTGTTGTCTTTGTCTCTCTGGGGACGTGTGACTTAGTAGAGGGGACCCTCGTAGCAGCTTCGTCAGTGATCAGCGCTTCACATCTAAACCAGCACGAGGTCGGGGTATGGACGGTGGCATTTATGAGAATTCAGACCTTGGCGAGGGCGTGTTCGCTGGGACGGCCACACAGGCAGGACCTCGAAAGGT
>NW_006472665.1:0-287 GCF_000325575.1 Pteropus alecto | reverse complement strand
AGCCAAAGATACAAGAGAGGAGATGCTTGGAAGCCAGAAGCAGAGAGCCTGGCCCACTGACCTCTCCCTTGCCCCCTGCCTCTCCCCATCTGGAACACTGGATTATTCCAACAGCTCTCAAATGCCTTCATTTGAAGTCCATTGGGCCCTTCCCCTAGAGAGTGGGGGCCCGCCCATGGCCTCATTGATCTTCTCCACATCTTGAGGAATGGGAGGGCAGACAGGCCACATTCCCACTTCGGGGAAAGTGAGGCCCAGACTGCTGAAGAGGGATCTCCCAGAGCTGG
>NW_006472664.1:0-287 GCF_000325575.1 Pteropus alecto | reverse complement strand
TTACTGCCTGGCGTTATGGGCATTTGTGTATCTGTTTAATATCTCCTTCTGGACTTTTCCTGTGTCGTTAAGTCATCTTGCCTTTGGATCATCTGGCAGGATATCTCTCAGTGTGATGTGATAAATTACTCAACAAGTGTTTGTTGAGTGAATGACCGATCGCATGCATGCATGTATGAGAGACTTTTTTGAAGAGGTGAGACTTGAAAGATAGAAGGAACTTGAAATGTAGTCAGGAGTTGAAAGGAAATTCAAGTGGAGAGAGGAGCTTTTAATTTCCGTATTTT
>NW_006472663.1:0-287 GCF_000325575.1 Pteropus alecto | reverse complement strand
CTCTGGCAGCCATACTTAATGAGCAATATTCCAAACAATTCCAAATGTGCTCCAAAAATACATTAGCTACACAGGCTTGGGAATTTCAGAAAAGAAATCTAGTTCCATAATCAAGGCAGGACCTACACTACTGAGCCCCAATGTATGTTGTTTTCTAAGAGATTAGACCCACGTAAGCACTCATACCCCTTTTCAGCATATTTTCTTGTGAATAAATACAGAAATAAAAGTTCAGTAAGTCACAGCGTGTTGCCTGGGGTTCTAGCACTCTGTGAGTTTCACACCTC
>NW_006472662.1:0-287 GCF_000325575.1 Pteropus alecto | reverse complement strand
TGTCTAGCCTTATCTCCTTGAGTACCTCCAGTGTACCCTATACTCAAGCAAATCTGTACAGTGTATTTCTGGACAAGCTCTGCCCTTCCTTTCCCACCTTCAAGCCTTTTCTCCCTCCCCTCTTTCCAAAGCAGACAGAAAATAACTCTTGTTGCCTTTCTTTCTGATCTAACATACTACCCAGTGGGTTAACTTGAAGAAAGTCAACTTGTTGTAACGCCATGGATAAACCTAGAGGGCATTACACTGGGAGAAATAAGTCAGACAGAGAAAGAAAAAATACCATA
>NW_006472661.1:0-287 GCF_000325575.1 Pteropus alecto | reverse complement strand
TTTAGAAGGAAAAGAAGGCTCCAGGAATAGAGTTACAGAAATCTTCCTGGTACAACAGAAGTTCAAGGGATATGAGAGGGGCGTGATAACTGCTATAAGTGAGGATGAGAGGCAAGGGGTGTATCATTATATACATATAGTAGTAGGCATATTTCTTATGACTTATGTGGACAAAACTTATCAATTCCTCAAGAAGGTCACAAAAAGAATTGGATCGTTAAGTCAGGTTCACAAGCTGTATCAGAGATTTTACTCAGTATCGAACTTTACTAATAATTTCAATGATA
>NW_006472660.1:0-286 GCF_000325575.1 Pteropus alecto | reverse complement strand
CCTGGACAGGCATTTCTCCAAAGAGGACACGCGGATGGCCAGCAGACGTATGAAAAGACGCTCGATGTCACTGATCGTCAGAGAAATGCAAACTCAAACCACAACCAGCTATCACCTCACACCTGTCAGAGTGGCTCTCCTCAATAGATCACAAGAACGAGTGTTGCCGAGGAGGGGGAGGAGACGGGGCCCTCGGCTCGGCCGCCGTTGCTGGGATTGCAGATTGGGACGAGCACTGTGGAAAACGGTTTGGAGATTCCTCAGAAACTTAACAACACAACTAACT
>NW_006472659.1:0-287 GCF_000325575.1 Pteropus alecto | reverse complement strand
GCAGAGGCCGAGCCTGGGCGTGATGTCAGGTGCACACCACAACGGTGGGGGATGGGTCCCGAGATCCATCCAGGCCACCTGCTCTGTTCCCAGGTCAGAAACTGAGGCCAGGCAAGGCCACGGCCACAGGACATGGCAAGGGCGAGGAGGCCACCTGAGACCCAGAGTGGACGGTGACCCCCGAGACTGTGCTCTGCAGTGGCTTTGCCACACGCCCCGGCTGCATGAACCTAGACAACTCACTCAAGCTCTCTGAGCCACAGCTGTAGACCAGGGACAGTAAAGTA
>NW_006472658.1:0-287 GCF_000325575.1 Pteropus alecto | reverse complement strand
GTCCAACATGAAGCTGTTCACAGTTATGCTCACAACAACACAGCATTTTGCTACAATACAGAAAATGGCACCTACAGTTTCCACCGCACTAAAGTAGCTTCGTCAAGCAGATTCGGCCTCCGAATATCAACGCGGTTACTGTTCCACAGCCACTCTCATTGCGTTCAAGCAGGTTGCCTGAGCACAGAAAAAACCTAAGGCCAGTTAACTAACAATTGTCTGTTAGCCTATGTCACTGTCCTCAAGCAAATCTTCTCATGCTGACATGACCTTTCGATTGAAGGGCC
>NW_006472657.1:0-287 GCF_000325575.1 Pteropus alecto | reverse complement strand
TTTTTTTAGATAGGGCACAAGAATATATTTTTTTAGAAATCAGTTTAATATAGTATGGTTTATATAACATAATCCTAGATGTATAGTACAATTCAATGACTTTTAACAAACACAGTTGTGTAACCACCACCACAATCAAGATACCTGGACACCAAGAAGCCATGTTCCTTGGTCATCAATTTCTCCACTGTGGCATCACTAACTCGTAGCAATCACGGACCTCTTTCTGTCTCCCTAGTTTAACTTTTTATCAAGAGTATATAAAATGGAATAATTCTATATGAATT
>NW_006472656.1:0-287 GCF_000325575.1 Pteropus alecto | reverse complement strand
AATGTTGAAAAAATTTTTTTAAAATGTGGTCTCTATATAATGAAATGTTGTTCAGCAATAAACAGAATAAAGTACTGATGATATATGCCACAAAATAGATGCACCTTGAAAACATTATGCTAAATAAAAGAGAGCAGTCACAAAGGACCACATATTGTGCGATGCCCAGAACATAGAGTCCAGTATATGAAATGTCGAGAACATAGAGTCCAGTAGTGGCCCCTAGGGCTAGGAAGAGTGGGGAAGAGAAAATGGCACACGGGGAAGGCAAAAGGGCACAGGGTTAC
>NW_006472655.1:0-287 GCF_000325575.1 Pteropus alecto | reverse complement strand
CTGCTATTTCTATTAGCTTTTATTTTTGGTATTTTTGAAAACTCATTCATTTCATTTTTGGTTATCAAGTGTTTTAACATACAATTGAAAATAATATTTCTTCATTTCAATGAAATAAAAAATTTTGATTCAAATTGTGATAGCTTTTTTTCTAGCACTGAATTTGTGAAACTCTTGTTTCAACGATTAACACTTTTTTTTTAAGTTGTCAAAGAATCTCTTGTTATTGACCCTATAGCTTTTCTCTACTTTTGCTTAGTTTATTAGTTCTTCTTTCCTAGTTTCTC
>NW_006472654.1:0-287 GCF_000325575.1 Pteropus alecto | reverse complement strand
GAAAATCCTGGAATTATGTATTTCTCTAATAAATAAATTGTGAGCCATAAAATTTATCTCTAAAGAATAATTCTTCAAGGATATAGAAGACAACAGAGACCCCCAGGCTATTATAACAAAATAATTTTTTCAGTTTCTTAATATCACCTAATACCCAGTTCGTATTCACATTCTCCTAAATTAAACACATATTGTCAGAGTCCGAGGTATTGCCGACCTGGCTCAGAGGGTTCCACGGTGTGCGGCCCAGTTGGACGAATGCACAAAAGGCAGATATGAGGTTGAAA
>NW_006472653.1:0-287 GCF_000325575.1 Pteropus alecto | reverse complement strand
CACCACAGTGCCCATCAGCCCTTGACGCCTGAGGAGTTCATCGTGACCATTAGCGCTGTGTGCGAGCCACATGTGACATGCGTGACGCGGAGCACGTCACTGCTTCGCTGCCGCTGGCACTGGCCGTCACCTTGCCAGAGAATAAGCCCCGCGCTGCGTAATGTCCCCCCCACCCTCACCTCCACCCCGACTCTAGTGTAAACATTTTATCAGAGAAATTACGCGTTCCAGCAGCGTCCTGAACTGGAGATGGGGGAGCCTCTCTGGACGATCTCCCCCTTGTGAAT
>NW_006472652.1:0-287 GCF_000325575.1 Pteropus alecto | reverse complement strand
GGGTCCCCGCTGGCTGCTGCCACCTGCCCTTCTCCATCCTGGCCACTGCACCAGGACGCGGGCCCCCGTACGCGTCCTTCGGTAGGTCAGCTGATGCTCACCTTCTACAACGCATCCGCCCGATGGCCGCGTGGCGGAGGACCAGCGGCTGCCGTGGGAACGCAAAGAGCAGAGGCCGAGTCTGGCCTGGACCTGCCTCTGACTGTCACCGTGAGCCCGGGCAAGTCCGCCACTCCTCCGGGCCCCCGTGTTCTCTGCGGGCCGGGGCTGTGTTAATGACCCCGTGG
>NW_006472651.1:0-287 GCF_000325575.1 Pteropus alecto | reverse complement strand
TCCGCCTAGCGCGGGGGCCTCTCGACGTCGGGGGGGCAGCTGCCCGCGGAGCCGCGCCTCCCAATCCCGGTCCCTGCGTCCCCAGGCCCGCCGGGCGGAAGGGAGGTCTGCACGGGCCAGGGGCGATGGGGAAGCCCGGGGCCCCAGTTTGTGCCATTGTAGACCTGGATTTCTGGTCTTAACTCTGCCGCTAGTGAGCTTTATGATCATGGATGTGTCACCGTGTTTGCCTGATTTTCGATATTCTTCTCTATAGTGTGAAAATATACCCACGATTCAGGGTTGTC
>NW_006472650.1:0-287 GCF_000325575.1 Pteropus alecto | reverse complement strand
TCTTGAGACCGCCCGTTACCTGTCTGCGCCCTGCTCGCCCACCTGTCCAGTAGGCGGCATCACGCACTCAGGGTCTGGGAAGGTGCGGTGGAGGTGGCGGCTGCACTGTAAGCCTTCCACCTGGTCCAGCCTGGCCGGCCCCGTGCCCAGAGGCTCTGGCCGTGTTCCCCAAACCGGCAGCATTAACGTCACCCCGGCACCTGTTCGGGTCAACCTTCCAGGCCCCACCCTGCCCCGCCCCAGGCCTGAACACTCGATGGAGTAGCAGGTGTTTCTGGGAGCGTGTG
>NW_006472649.1:0-287 GCF_000325575.1 Pteropus alecto | reverse complement strand
TTAGGGTTATGTTAAGGTTAGGGTTAGGGTTAGAAGTAGAATTAGGGTTCAGTTTTATGGTAAGCGTTAGGATTAGTGTTACCGTTCAACTTTACGGTAAGCGTTAGGGTTAGGGTAAGGGTTAGGTTTAGGTTGAGATATAGGGATAGGGTAACGATGAGGATTAGGATTAGGGTTAAGTTTTAGTTACTGTTAGGTTTAAAATTCACGTTAGTTTTGGGGTTAGGGTGAGAGTATAGGTGTAGTGGTAGGGTTATACTTAGTGTAAAATTTAGGGTTAGAGTTAG
>NW_006472648.1:0-287 GCF_000325575.1 Pteropus alecto | reverse complement strand
AGTCCTGTTTTGATGTAATTCTCTGAAAAGCATGGAGATGTATAAAAGTTATTGGGGAAGACGCAATATCCTTGGCCAAGAAGGTCAATGGCCAAAGTAAGAACAATGCGACTGTATCAGACCAGTACATGAAGCTTTCAAATTTATACTGGGCCCTGTGTGAATAAGCACATTCCATACATAACCAGATTGACTTTCATGAAGTACATATAGCTTGAGACAAAATTGTGCTTGTTTTGTCAGGATATACTACTTCATAGCTAACCGCCCCTTGAACAGCATCAGTG
>NW_006472647.1:0-287 GCF_000325575.1 Pteropus alecto | reverse complement strand
ATAACCCTAAAACTAATCCCTTACCCTAAAACGAACCCTAAACTAAAAGCTGACCCTAACCCTAACACTAATCATTACTCAAACACTAAACATAAACTTACCCCTAAACTATATCTAACCGAACACTAATGGTAACCCTAACCATAAACTAAACCTAACTCTAACCCTAAAATAAATCCTAAAAGGAAATGTAACAATAACCCTAAACTTAACCCCTTACATTAACTCTAAATCTAAAACGAACCCTAAACATAAAGCTAACCATAACCCTAACACAATCCCTAACC
>NW_006472646.1:0-287 GCF_000325575.1 Pteropus alecto | reverse complement strand
TGTTCCAAGATTCCTTCTTTTATTGTTTCCTTTTTGTTTATAAAATTGCCTTTACTCATTCTCCTGGAAAGAAATTCTCAGTTTTTCTTCATCTGAGAATGTCCTGATTTCTCCTTCATCCTTGAAAGATATTTTCATTTGGTAAAATATTCAGGGTTAACAATTTTTTTCTTTCAGCCCCTGAAAAACATCGCACTCCTTCCATCTAACCTCTGTAGTTTCTGATGAGAAATCCACCACCATTTTAATAGTTTTCCCCTTTAAGAAATGTGTTTGATTTTTTTTTT
>NW_006472645.1:0-287 GCF_000325575.1 Pteropus alecto | reverse complement strand
AATGGAATGGAGCCAGGGTGAATGAAGGTAGATTTGGTCATTTCTAAGTGTCCTATACCCTGGAGGTGACTTAGGCATTTAGAGAAGTGCAAAAACTATTTAATGATCCTGAGACTCCATTGAACGCAACAATAAATTAAATGGTAAACGATTGACCAGATCCTGCCTCTAAATTTCAGAATTCTACTCAAAATATGATCCCTACTCATTTCTACTAGAATATGGTTCTCACTGCATTCATTAACTGATTTATGCAATAAAATTGAGTGAATTTGTTTTATGGAGTA
>NW_006472644.1:0-287 GCF_000325575.1 Pteropus alecto | reverse complement strand
CCATCACTCCTTTTTTCTGACCTTTGACCTGTTGAGGAATCAGGTCAGTTGTCATGATGTAGCACAATCTGGATTTCTCCCATTGTTTATTTTTCATCATTGAATAATTTCTTCTTCTGTGCGTTTCTGTAAAGTAAAATTTAAATCTAAAGACCTGATTAGATTTAAGTTACTATCTTCTGAGAAAAAAGACCACTTCATAGGTGGTACTAGAAATATCTGAACAAAGACCAACTGAAGCCAATTCAAATCCTGGGCAAAGAACCTCTGAATAGAAAAAAAAAAAA
>NW_006472643.1:0-287 GCF_000325575.1 Pteropus alecto | reverse complement strand
GGTGCATTCAGCCCACAGGCACTGGGACTGAGATCATGACCTTGTCCAAATACTGATTAATCTATTTTAGGCGGTAGATTCATACTTAAGGAATGATCACAGTTTATGATCCTGAAAATATAAACTCCTATAACAGAATTTTCTTTTTAATGTTTCTTTCAAATGATAGTAAGGACTTTGCATTCACAACTAAGATGCCTCTTAAAATGGTAAGAACGTCGGAGTAGATGGCCTAAGGACATGCCATGTAGATTTATTATCTTGTATTTTCTCTCCCCGGTGTTTAC
>NW_006472642.1:0-287 GCF_000325575.1 Pteropus alecto | reverse complement strand
TTTTTTAGTTATAATTTGTATTCAGTAAAATATGCAAACCTTAAGTGTACAACTTCATCAATTTCTATATATGTCTATATCCACATAACTTCCACCCAAACTGATATAGAAAACATTTATTGCTGTCACCCCAGAAGTACCCTCGTTCCCCATCCCAGGTAATACTATACCCCCATAGGTAATTACTACTCTGACTTTTATCAGCGTTAGTGTAATTTTGCCTATTCTTGGATGTCATATAACTGGAATCATATGGTATGCACTCTTTTGTGTCTAGCTTTATTCAA
>NW_006472641.1:0-287 GCF_000325575.1 Pteropus alecto | reverse complement strand
TTCTTGTTTTTAAAGTTGCTTTGGTCCTTCTGGGTTCTACACATTTCTGTATGAATGTTAAGAGTCATACTGGGTTTCCAACTGTGATTGCACTGAATCTATACATCAATTTTTGGGGGGAGGGGGGCGTGACATCTTAACAATACTGAGTCTTCGGAACCAGGAACACAGTCTACGTCTCCTTTCATTGAGATCTTTCTTTTCTCTCAGAAATGTTTCATCATTTTCAGGATACAAGTTTTTCACATCCTCTGTTAGATTTATCCGTAAGTATTTCATTTTTTGAT
>NW_006472640.1:0-287 GCF_000325575.1 Pteropus alecto | reverse complement strand
ATTTTAATCAAAGTTATTGAGCGGAGAGCACAAGCGTTGTTCCACACATCTCCAAAGCCGGGGAGCTGTCGACTTTGAATCCACGTTCCAGAAAACTCGCAACTTGTGTCGTTTCTTTCCTAACTATCTCTTATTTTATCCTGGATAAATTTTTCGAAGAATGTTTTTCTGTATTCCATGAACATTCTTCAAATCTCTCTGAAGGTCCACCAGGGACGTGTTTTATTGCAATCAGACCTCTGGAAACTGAACGAATCAAACACAAAATCGCATAAATGTTCGCCAGC
>NW_006472639.1:0-287 GCF_000325575.1 Pteropus alecto | reverse complement strand
GACGAAGGGCGGCGAGGGGGTCCTGGCGGGGGTGAAACGCCCAGCAGCCCGGTCATGCTGGTGGCGGACACGCCTACGCACGCGCTCGAGCTGCGGAGAACTAAACAGACAGACACGCCGACGCGCGCCAGCGAGCCCAACGCGACGGCGGCCTGTGTCGACGTCCATGTCCTGGGTGTGAGGCCGTCATGCTGTCAGCGTGCAAAACAGGAGTGCCGTTCGGGAAGACGAGGTGTGTACGGACTCTCTGGATCACGTCTTACCGCTGCGTGTGACTCCGATTACAT
>NW_006472638.1:0-287 GCF_000325575.1 Pteropus alecto | reverse complement strand
TGGGTATAGGCACAGTTTTGTAAGTAAAATGCTGAGTCTGTCAGATACTTTCCCTTCTTCCCACTTTTCTCCAAGATGGCGAGGGAGAGGCTGGAAGTGGCCAATGACAGCATGTGACCGCAGAGTGGCTGATGGAGCCGACCCCCAGCTCTGCCGAGGAACACGGGCATGGGGAGGAGAATGTGCCAACGCCTTCTGCAAGGGTCCTTGTCGTGCCCTAGTAGTAAGTAGGTGCGTTCTCACGAGGTAACGAGGGTACGGCAGGGTCCCTGGCACACCACAGCCAA
>NW_006472637.1:0-287 GCF_000325575.1 Pteropus alecto | reverse complement strand
TAAAAACAAAACAAACAGAACAAAACAAAAACAGACTCGCAGAAGCAGCGACCAGGAGGGAGGGGTGGGGATGGGGAAGGGGATGGGGAAGGGGATGGGGGTGCGGTCAAACGTTGCGACGGGTCTGCACGGCGACAGACGGTCATTAGAATTAGTGGGGCGATCGCGTTGTAGGGTGTAAAAATGTCAGATCACCGTATTGTACACCCGAAACTAACATAATCAGTATAAGATTCCATAGCAACTCCACTAAAATTCAGAAAAAGAGCAAAGCTCTCTCATAGGAC
>NW_006472636.1:0-287 GCF_000325575.1 Pteropus alecto | reverse complement strand
AAGCAGAAATAAACCCTACTGTGAAAACTCGGTCTATGGTTTCTCTGATCTCTAAATGATAGAACTCCAGATTGTTTTAAATTCCTTTCCTTCTTCCCTCTTTTCTCTCTTGCTACTTCTCTTGTTCCCTCTCTTATGTTCTCTATTCCTTTCCTTCTCCCTTTTACTGCCTTCATTCCACTTTTCCTTTCCTCCCTTCCCTTCCCCTGCTTCCTTCCTTTCCTCCCTCCTTCAGGCATTCCTCCTTCTTGGCATTCCTTCATGTTTAGGCATTTTGTAGTTTTTGG
>NW_006472635.1:0-287 GCF_000325575.1 Pteropus alecto | reverse complement strand
TAAGGAAGGTGTGAGGTTTTGAAGAGCCGCACACCTGCTGCTTAGCAGAGTCTGTCCTCTGACCTCTTGAGGGCACAAGGGAAGTCCCGGAAGTGCTCGGTGGGCAGGATGAGAATCGCCGCCATGGTCGTCTCGTCGTCCTTCACGAGACACAGAGGTGCGCTGTGCTGGCGAAGTGCTGTTCAGCCAGTTTGCTGGTCGCGCCTGCCGGGAGAGGGCCGTGGGTAATTGGAAGCTGAGTGACAGTAAAAGTATCATCGTTCCTGGGCTCCTTAAGTATAGCGGAG
>NW_006472634.1:0-287 GCF_000325575.1 Pteropus alecto | reverse complement strand
GCGGAAATATTGGTGGTATTGTTCCTCAGCTGAGGCCTACACCTTCCCAGTGTGAGGATGCAAGGCCACAATAGCTGAGGTGTCACCAAACTGGATAACAAAGGTCGCTCTGCCTAGAGGATTCCCTGAAACTCCATCTCCCCCTACTCACAGCCCTACCTAGGCCACATCCAGGTGTATCCTCAGTGAGTCTGGTGTTCCTTGCTAAACCAACTCCAAGATTAACACTGGTGGCAGCTGGCCTCGGTTTCTGCGGCCTCTTGAGGCAACTATAAGCACAGCATCTG
>NW_006472633.1:0-287 GCF_000325575.1 Pteropus alecto | reverse complement strand
GACGAGTAGGGTGGTAGACAGCTAAATGCTAGGCAGATCCATAGACGGGAAGCTCCAGGAGGCGAGGACACAGCATTCAATACCTCTTTGTTGAATGAATGCATGAGAGTAAAACTATGAACCAGTAGCCACTAAAGTGATTTATCAACCAATCAGAGGATCCCAAGTAAGAATCTGAGCTCCAATCCCAGGTCTCCCTCTTCCTGGCTGAGCAACACCAGGCAAGTCATTTCACCCCTGAGAACCTCAGTTTCCTCATCTATCAAATAAGAATGATGATATTTAGT
>NW_006472632.1:0-286 GCF_000325575.1 Pteropus alecto | reverse complement strand
TCTGATCCTAACACTAAAACTAAAGCCAATCCTAAATTTAATTCTAAACCTAACCCTAAATTTTGCAGTAACAATAACACTAAGCCTAACGCCTTAGACTCACCCTAACGCTAAACATAAAGTTAAGCCTAACCCTAACACTAACGCTAATCCTAACTATAACCCTAACCTAAACCAAACCCTAACTCTAACCCTAAATTTATACCTAACCATAAAGTAAACCTTACGTGACCCCTAAAGGTAACCTCACTCCTAAACTAAACCTAATCCTAACCCTAACCCTAAC
>NW_006472631.1:0-287 GCF_000325575.1 Pteropus alecto | reverse complement strand
TTGCATTTCCATAATTCCATCTGGGATCATTTTCCTCTTGCCTGAGCGCTCCCTTTATCATTTCTTCTACAGCGACAAAGTTCCCCCACTTGCGATTGCCTGAAAATGCCTTTATTTCCTCTTTGTTTTGGAAAGATACTTTTGGCAGAGAATTTTAGGTTGGCAGTTTATTTTAGCACTTTAGAGACACCATGCTATTGTCTTCTGGACCCCATGGTTTCTGTTGAGAAGTCAGTGCTCCAACTTATTATTGTTACTTTGAAGACAATGGGTCTTTTTTTTTTAAT
>NW_006472630.1:0-287 GCF_000325575.1 Pteropus alecto | reverse complement strand
CCTCTCCAATTCGAACTGGAAGTTTCCGGTAGAAATCAAAGACTTGGAAGATTCGTGCGTCTAACGTCAGACCCAGTTTCAGGCACAGCGAGGGGAGAGTGAGCGCCCGCCTTCTCAGAATTAGTTTATGACTAAGCGAGAGGCGGAATAAACGAAATTTAGTTTAAACGGGTAAACTTTGCATCCTCTGACCTTCTTTTTGTCAAAATAGTGACTGGACTATATGACTAATTAGAGGAAGATGATGACAAGGTTCTACAACGTCATAGCCCTGGGTTTTAAGCTGG
>NW_006472629.1:0-287 GCF_000325575.1 Pteropus alecto | reverse complement strand
GTGGAAGTATCCACCCCTTCTCACACCAGCCTGCTCAAGTTGGTGACTTGACAGCCTAACACGGGCTTAGCCTGAGGCTTTCTTCTGTAGACCTCATCTGAGAAACCATCTGAAGCAGAGACGACCAGCTGTCCACTGGAGACGTGTGCTTCTTTTTTGTGGCATGGAGCTGTTGTGGGATGTAGCTGCCCAGCCAGGGATGACATTTCCCAGCCCTCTTGCATCTGGGAGGGGCTGTGTGACTGATTCTTACCAATGAAGGTGTGAGAAAGTGATGTTCCAGCTCA
>NW_006472628.1:0-287 GCF_000325575.1 Pteropus alecto | reverse complement strand
TGATGTGTTATGCAAGTTCGAATTCTCGTAAAGTCAAGCACACCCAAAGGACTAGCAAATGGTCGAGAAACATCATTATTTGATGAGTCCTAGAAATACGCTCTAAGAGGACCAGGGAGAGAACTACCATTGTTTGAACACCCTGAGTGTAAAGAGCTGTGCTAGATATGTCACATCATTTTATTTTTCTTCCCCAAAACTCAGCCAGGGTTCTCCATTTTCAGTTGAGGCAACTGCCAAAGATCAAAGTAGTAATTGAGAGCAGAGGTGGGTCTGGAAGCCAGAAC
>NW_006472627.1:0-287 GCF_000325575.1 Pteropus alecto | reverse complement strand
TTTCTCTCCGAAGTTTTGCAAAGCTCGTTCGCAGGAGCAAAATCTTTCTCTTACGTCCTCGGAATCAGTTTTTAAAAGACGTTTGATAGAAACCTTGAGTCTGGGCTATTTTGCGTAGAGGGCCCCGTTGCCCGGCAAACACTGGGAACCTCGAGTTCGCCGACACCAGACACAGCGTCTCGTCGTCCCGATGTGTGTCCTCGGCCCCGTCTTCCCGTCCGTCGGTGCTCGCCACGGGCTCTGCCTGCTTGGCGGGGGCTCGGAGGCGGCGTCCCCTGGCTCAGCGA
>NW_006472626.1:0-286 GCF_000325575.1 Pteropus alecto | reverse complement strand
CTGCTGCCCAGCATCAGAGCTCAGAGCTTGTGCCTCTGTTAGGGAGTAAGTCTGTGCATGGGCGCTTCATGATAAACTCCTGGCACTCTAGCGGCCACCCTTCTCACCTGGACTGAATCCCTGCTGAGTTTTACAGGCAGATTTTGTGGATACTTCTCTTCCCAGTACTGATGCTCCCACCTGGGAGTCTGGTGTGGGGCTAGGACTCCTCGCTCCTCAGTGTGGACCTCCACAGCTGAGCTATCCCTCCTTGTTTTTAACCACCACATGTGCGTGTGGGTCCAGC
>NW_006472625.1:0-286 GCF_000325575.1 Pteropus alecto | reverse complement strand
AGAGGAAAATGATACAGGTGCTGCTTTTTTGAGGAAACTTTTGTCTTCAACTACGCTTAATTCTAATCAGATAGTACATGTAGATGTCATACCATTTATGAGGCACACCAAACCTTTCTACAACAGGGATGCTGATAGGAGTCTTCTTCCTGTCACCTGCCCATATTATCCAGGATTCTGGTCTGGCTGTGATCAAGTGCCCATCCCTCTGCCTAGGACTAAGGTATGGTGTCTGGCAGTTCCTACCAAGTCATCTAGTTGGAGAGAAGCAACGGTTTCACAGAAG
>NW_006472624.1:0-286 GCF_000325575.1 Pteropus alecto | reverse complement strand
GAGAACTAACGTGTAAATTTGTCAGCTACGCAGCATATGTTTACTTAAAAGTGAGTGGCCACTGGATGAGAAAAGCTGTCAGACATTATAGTGTTCCGGGTGCTCGAACACAGTAAAGAAGGAGTCGAGCCCCACCAAAGATAGGAAAATGAGTTCTGACCTCTGGGTAGTGAAGCCATCACAGCATTTGCATGGACACCTGACGAAAGCAGCACAAAGGAGAAAACTCCCACCCGTCCAATAATCATCCTATCAATGACAGGGATAGCTAATAAGTGTTTTTCAC
>NW_006472623.1:0-287 GCF_000325575.1 Pteropus alecto | reverse complement strand
CAGAAGACAGAGGAGGAATCCCACGTGGTGTGTGCGTGAGTGTGTGCGCATGCGCGCGTGTGTGTGAGCGTGCGTGCGTGTGTGTGAGCGTGTGTGTGCGCGCGTGTGTGCATGCGAGTGTGCGTGCACGCGCGTGTGTGTGCGAGTGAGTGTGTGCGCGTGTGTGTGTGAGTGTGTGCGCGCGCGAGTGTGTGTGCGAGTGAGTGTGTGTGCACGCGTGTGTGTACGTGAGTGTGTGTGCGTGTGCGAGTATGTGTGCGTGTGCGCGTGCGCACGCGCTGTCTCTG
>NW_006472622.1:0-286 GCF_000325575.1 Pteropus alecto | reverse complement strand
AAAGTCAGCTTCTGGGTTAGAACAGCAGGTACAGATGGAGTGGACTGCCATTTGCCTTGAATCCCACCAGGAGATAAAGCATGGAAGACAGGTGAGCCGTGTTCCTGGCAGCGGACGAGAGTGAGAATGGAATCTATTCTCAGCTGCCAACTCGCACCTCTCATTCAGGTGAACAAGCGTATTATTGTTGAATTTGCAGCTACGGACATGCCAGTTACGGGTCAAAACCCTTTCTGCTTTAGCCCCAACTCAGTCAGAATTGGAAGAGAAGGATTTTTTTTTTTTT
>NW_006472621.1:0-286 GCF_000325575.1 Pteropus alecto | reverse complement strand
CGGCTGGAACACGAGGCAACCTTTCGAAAACGTACATCAAAAACAAAAAAATAAAAAATTAGAGAAACAGAAAAAGGCTCCAGAGACATTTGAGTTGAAAGGGCAGGTTATAAAACGATTGCGCAGGGGGCACATTTCATTTCCAAATGTGTGCATTCCTCTATCCATCACATACGCCTAAACCTGAAGATAAACGCCAGTCCGTCGACCTTGCTTGGATCGGCAGAGCGTGTCTCCAGGGGACTTGTGTTTTCTCCTATATATCAATTCCTGCAGTGAGTATATA
>NW_006472620.1:0-286 GCF_000325575.1 Pteropus alecto | reverse complement strand
GCTGGATCACCCTGTATCTGGCCCAGGTCATTTCCTCATCTCTCATTTTCCCACCTGTCAAATAGGAGGATTAGACTGGCTGGCCATGGGACTTGTCTTGCTCTTACAGAGAGAGAACCAAGCAGAGGTGACTGGGGGAGCTTTAGGGGAAGGGTTGTCAGATTTACCAAAAATACAGGACATCCAATTAAATTTGAATTTCAGATAAACAAAAAATTACTAATATTTTTATTATTAGTATGTCCCCAATATTATATAGGATACAACTTACACTAAAAATTATTTG
>NW_006472619.1:0-286 GCF_000325575.1 Pteropus alecto | reverse complement strand
GGTCCTGAGCGAGCAGCCGCCCGCAGTGGAGGCTGCACAGTGCGACCTCCATCTTTGTTTCCTATTTGTCCTCGCGTGAGCCCTGACTTCTTCTGTCCCCTTCTCTCTCTGTGTCTCTCAGCTTCTGCTGTTTGTCTCCCTCTTCCTGGGCCTCTGCTCCCTGTCTGTCTGTCCGTCTGTCTGTCTGCTCATCAGAGAATACTGCCACAGACACATGGCCCCCCGCCCTGCACCCAGCTCAGCTCCTGGGCGAGTAGACGCCACCCGGACTGTGGATGGGCCACGT
>NW_006472618.1:0-286 GCF_000325575.1 Pteropus alecto | reverse complement strand
CCATTCCTTGTAGACAAAATTCATTAAGGCACAGACGATTTTTAGTTAGTTGTTAGTATCATGGAAGAGGCTAGAATTAGAGTATCACAGCTTGAGGCCCTTACACCTTGAAAGCTGACCTGGATACAGTCCAAGATTCCAAATCAAGGATTATTCTCTTCATACTCCCCCAAATCTTCTCCCCTAACTGGTGATAGTAAACCAGTGAATCGGTAGATGATGTGTTGGATGTGGGTTCCAACCCACTTTGGCACTGAAAGGACATGCCTTTATTCACTTTCTCCTT
>NW_006472617.1:0-286 GCF_000325575.1 Pteropus alecto | reverse complement strand
ATTTAGGAAGCACTGCTGTGGGCAAGGTGACGAGTGTCACTCAAGGTCTGAACCGTGGGAAGGTCACTCTCGGTTCTTCCCTCCTTCACTGAACAGCCAGGGCTGCTGATTCTGTAGAAATATGGTGGCGCACAAGGCAGGGCCGCGAGGGAAATGGGACTCTGGTGGCCTGCCAGATGCTCGGAGGAGGGTAAGGATGCTGGTAGCACGTTTGGGTTGGTTTAGACCTGGCTTTTCTGAATCTCTGAATAGATCCTGGGGGAAGACGTGATGTGTGTGTGTGTGT
>NW_006472616.1:0-286 GCF_000325575.1 Pteropus alecto | reverse complement strand
CAACAACAACAACAACAACAAATCACTATACAAATATTCAATCTTTCAAAACCACTCTGCCCTGAGATGCTCCCAAGTACTTACTGGAGATGAAAAATGTTTTAGCTTTTCATACTCTATGAATCCACTGCTATTTAGAATTCCATGGTATCTAACTGAAGACTGGGTAGATTCATATCTTTTTTCCAAATAAGTGCAGAACTGTTTCAACATGACCCATTAATAATTCTTTCAGCTTGATCAACTGTGGATGACTAAGTTTGCTATTTTAACTCAACAGAAACTA
>NW_006472615.1:0-286 GCF_000325575.1 Pteropus alecto | reverse complement strand
GAGAACTGACATCTTTACTATGTTGCCTCTTCAAAGCTAAGAACATGGTATGCTTCTTCATTTATTTAGACCCTTTTTTATTGTTTGCATCAACATTTTGTGATTTCCAGCATACAAAGTCTATATGTTTTGTTAAGTGTGTATCTGTTTTTCTTTTTCATTGAGTGATTGTTAATGATACTGTGTTTTTTTCTGTTATCCTATTACTTTTTAAAAAAATAATTAATTAATTAATTTTTTATAGTAACATCGGTTAATGAAATCCAATAAGTTTCAACTGTATACT
>NW_006472614.1:0-286 GCF_000325575.1 Pteropus alecto | reverse complement strand
AAGAAGAAAGCTCTTTATGTGTTGATGTAGCAAACTCTCCAATACATATTATCTGGAAAAACAATGTACGGAACACTGGAACAGAATGTTACAAAAGAGGGAGAAAGAATATATAATCATATTTGTTTATAATGCATTTTTAATGCATTACCTCTAGCATGTACAGGAAACTAATGGCTACCTACCTGTAAAGGAGAATTCTGTATGGAGGCAGGTATGAGAGGAAGGCTTTTTACTGTATAATAGTCCCCCCCTTATCTGCAGTTTTGCTTTCCAAGGTTTCAAC
>NW_006472613.1:0-286 GCF_000325575.1 Pteropus alecto | reverse complement strand
AGATGGAGATGTAAAGAAAGACACTTTAATCAGTGTGTTGTGTCTATTGATTGTATTGCTTCACAGTGGCTCTTTGAAACTGGTTCTGGGGTCATGAGTGACCTTTGCTCCCAGGTTGCCCTTGCTGATCCAGATGCCTTAGTCTGCATGGTGATTCACACACACTTGGAGTTCAATATTACAATATTTTTCAGTTTACACATGTATGCTTTTTGGCTCAGCCACTGTTCCAAAGCACCAGCACACTGTTCTGGCAGCTGGTCCCCAGCTTGGGCACACAACCCTT
>NW_006472612.1:0-286 GCF_000325575.1 Pteropus alecto | reverse complement strand
TTGAAAACTTTTTGTGGCAATTGTGCCTGCAAAGAAAGATTCCCTTCGCTAGCTCTCCTTGGGGATGGAGATAAAAGGAGCAGATTTCAGTTTTCTTTATTCCCAGAAGGATATGTTAACAAAAACGTGCTGACTAATACTGGGTTCTGTGAATGGCAAAGTATGGGCCACTCAAACATACTCACTAAAAAGGCAAACGTTTTTCATGCACTCATGGACACTGATGGTTTCATATTAAAACTAGAAATCTACACTAAAGCAGAGCTTTCTTGGAATGAATTAGGAG
>NW_006472611.1:0-286 GCF_000325575.1 Pteropus alecto | reverse complement strand
CTGCCGTCTTTACCAAAATCTTCTCCCCTTCCCTTTTATCCTTAAAAACGTTCCTCTCAGTAAACATCCTGAATGTCTAACTCCCTTTTGACATCTCTTTCTCAAAACACCTGGATTGACACAGCAGTGCTGAGGGTGGTCTGACAAGACAGCCAGATAGAGTTAAGTGACCTCTTCAATCAACACTCAGCTGGCATCGACAACCCTATAAAGGGGTTTGTGAGAAAACGTTAATCCTGAGCACAAAGTGGTAGTCCGATGCTGAAGAATTTAGTAATGATCACAT
>NW_006472610.1:0-286 GCF_000325575.1 Pteropus alecto | reverse complement strand
AATTTATGGTTGCCATGCTAAAGATGTTGTTTCTTTCTCCTCTCCTCCTTCATCTTGCTCCATCCGTCACTTCCCTTTTATAATGAACCATGCCAGGTGGTTCGGTTGTGTCCAAGGCAGAAATAAATCTCAATGAGAAATATTTAGTGTGTCTCATATACTAAACATTGTGCTTTGTGATTTTGTCTTCTCATTACTCATCCTTGTAACATTTTTGATAAGATTTTATGAGGATTCCTGTTTTCCAAAAGAGGAGACTGAGGCTTCTCACACAGTGGAAAAAAAA
>NW_006472609.1:0-286 GCF_000325575.1 Pteropus alecto | reverse complement strand
TTATTTGCTTTTTCACAGTTTTATAAAATTGAATTGGTTTTAGGTTTTTTTCCCCTCATGTTAAAGTGAAGTGGATGTAGGCATTTTGAACAAATAAGATTCCTTCTGTTGATTTATTTGCTGGGTCATATTTGTTAAAATAAAATTCTCAAGTTTAAGATATGAACACTTTTTATTTCTTGTTACATAGTATCAAATTATATTTGAAGAAAATTATATCAGTTTATAGTGTGCCCAACTGTGTTTTAATGAACTTATTTCCTTATCACCCCACAAATACTGGTTT
>NW_006472608.1:0-286 GCF_000325575.1 Pteropus alecto | reverse complement strand
GGTCCGGAAGTGGATCAGCAACTGTCAGCATCTACATGGGAACAACTACCATGTACGTTCCTGTCTGCCTATGCATTCCAAAGGGTTCGAGAGAAGCTGCAGGACATCACATAATCCCAATGAGTATTATGGATGACGACATGATAATCGGACCAGCTGAATCAGAAATGACGAGGATTCTAAACGGCTTCGGAAGACACGAGGCCCGTGTTCTCCTTAATGATCAATGACAATGACATCGGTAAGGACAGAGGTACGAATGATGCCACTGACAGGATCAGATCTA
>NW_006472607.1:0-286 GCF_000325575.1 Pteropus alecto | reverse complement strand
TTGAGGGAGAGTTAAACATTACTCATCGTGGCAATGGCAGTAGTGGCAGAGAGAATTTTGGGGGCTGTGGTGAAGGCAGTAACATCAGGAATTCAGATGTGCTACGGTTAAGCATTTGACGGTGGCGGTAACAGGTGTGGTACTAAGAGTAGTCGCCCAGTGAGAACGTTCTTGCACCGTGCTCTCGCCCATGCTTCCTTCCACCTCGAGTAATGCTCATCTGTATTTCCTACATTGGTTAGTAACTATTTTTGCACCAGGTTCTCTAGACTATGAGCTACCCTGT
>NW_006472606.1:0-286 GCF_000325575.1 Pteropus alecto | reverse complement strand
TTTATGTTATTTTTATTTTTTATTAGGACTTTGAATCAGTTATAGAATGTCCTAAATTTTGCCTTCCAAATGAAACCAGTTTCTTTTTTGGATATTTATAATTCTGGAATTAGAATTTATGACCCATGCATCAGTCCCAATAGTTTCTATTTCCTCTTTGTGAGCATCCTCTTAGTGTGAGAACACCAGTACCTACACCTAAATATAATCCTCAGTGTTCCATGTCAGCCACGACCCTCTTACAGAAAAATATTAGCTTTCACATAAGCCATTTTTTAAAAGCCTT
>NW_006472605.1:0-286 GCF_000325575.1 Pteropus alecto | reverse complement strand
ATGGATAGGTGAGTTTTGTATCAGTCACGATGCTATTTGCTGGGAATGTGTGACTGTGTGGTTTTGTTTGCTTTGCCTTGTTTGGAGAATCTTGCACTAACACAACCGCACGCTATTCAGTCCGCCTCCCGTAGGGTTCAGGAGGTTTGTTTGAGGCCAAATTCTCTGTGATGGTGTTTGGTCCTGGGGTGGTATCTCCTTTGGGGAAAGACATAGTTAATTATTAGATATTTTGTTAGTCTCCAGGAAAATAGGCTCTGGATCATTAGCCCCTCAAAGAATATAC
>NW_006472604.1:0-286 GCF_000325575.1 Pteropus alecto | reverse complement strand
GGTTGAGAATTAGGTTTAGGGTAGGTTTAGGGTTAGGTTTAGGGTTAGGATTAATTTCAGGGTTAGGTTATGGTTAGCGTAGTTTTAGGTTTAGGATTATGGATAGGGTAGGGTTAGGTTTATTGGTAGGATTAGGTTTAGGGTTAGGTTTAGAGTAGGGATAAGGTTATGGTTAGTGTTAGGGTTAAGAATTAGGGTTAAGGTAACGTTTAGAATTAGTGCTGTGATCAATGTGTTTGTTTTTGTTTGTTTTGTGCTTGTTAATCTCATATTAGATAGACCCTGA
>NW_006472603.1:0-286 GCF_000325575.1 Pteropus alecto | reverse complement strand
CACAGAGGACCGGGGCAGAGACGTGTTGGAGGCAGGGCGAGGAGGTGTTTCTGGGAGCCGGCCGTTTGGAAGGTGGGGCGCGTGACCTCTGCCCCTGCGCCCTGCCCCCATCCGCCAGGAAACCGATGCTCAGAGGCTGTGTCTCTGTTTTGTCATCATTTTAGGAAATTATCCAGAGACTAAGGTGGTAACTAACGTGCCAGGCATGTGATAAAGTTGGTAGATTTTGGTCTCTCTCCGGTCTACTTTTTTCTTTCAGTTTGGATTTTACGTCAAGTTTGTTGAC
>NW_006472602.1:0-286 GCF_000325575.1 Pteropus alecto | reverse complement strand
CTGGCACAGCCAACCCTTTGGACACTGGGTCTCCTGGGTCCCCACAAGCGATGGCTCCTTGGGAGCTCAGCAGTGGAGAGTGGAGCATGTGGTGTTTTTGTCTCTTGACCTTCATGCCACTTGGTATGTGCAATGTTATAGAGGATGGGTTTCTCCTGCTACCATATACTGAAGGCTTTATGGACACAATTCCTTTATAGACATAGTGGGACCTGCTTTCTTCATCTTTTTCATTCGTTCTGCCAGCAGAGCTGCACAAGAGCACAGGGTTAAGGACCTGGGCTCT
>NW_006472601.1:0-286 GCF_000325575.1 Pteropus alecto | reverse complement strand
AACATACCTACAATAAGCATGCTCCCTGTCACCCGTGGCACTCTTAGGGAGTTACTGTTGCTAATACACATGTAGACATTATGGCAGAATCACCTCCAGCTATATAGAATGCGGCATAGTAACCGTTTCTGCCTTGAAACATTAACTGATAATGTTTGAAGGTGAAAGACTGAAACCTTATTAATTACTGAGTAACCCACTTATGATGGTTTGCCACTCACGTTGATAACCTTTTTATTAAGGGCCTGACGTGGTAGCTGATCTCCAGGAACTGGCTCTGCCAAAG
>NW_006472600.1:0-286 GCF_000325575.1 Pteropus alecto | reverse complement strand
AAAGCATCTAATAAGTCAATGTTCAGAAATTTGGCCTAATTAGAAGTCCAATAGGACTCTCTAAGCCTCTAGCTTTCAAGGCTTTTTTTGTAATTTTTAAGTTAATTTGTATAGGTCCGAGGAGCATTTGAGATCTTGCTCCCTGGCACATGTGGTCAATTTGGCTTAAAGACACTCATAAAAATTCTCAAAAACAAATAAACAATTGTATAGGCCTCAACTCTTAATTCCACAATGCTCTGAGCAAGTGCGGCATAGGGCGGTGCTGGCCTGTGATCTGGCTCAA
>NW_006472599.1:0-286 GCF_000325575.1 Pteropus alecto | reverse complement strand
ACAAAAATTCTAAAGGGCCACTTCTGGTGTGTGGCGAAGGTCAGAATCATTTATGACAGATGGGAAATAACTTAATCTGGTAATGTTTAAACATTTCATTAACATAACCTGTATAGAAATTTAAATGTCTTGAAATCTGATCTATCAATATTTTCCCTTCTGCTCTCTGTTGTGCTTAGAAAATCTGTGAAGATCCTAAAATTACTTTTAGAAAGTTTTTATTTTATTTTATTTAAAAATATTAAATATTATTTCCATTTGGAACGAACGTTGTAACAGATATTAA
>NW_006472598.1:0-286 GCF_000325575.1 Pteropus alecto | reverse complement strand
AGGACACGTCCAAACAGATCTACAGTTATGTCAGACTGAGATCGAACATCACTAATGTTAAAAACAATGTGGCTAAGAACTTGCTCAAGTTAAAAATGTATTACTCGAATTAAAGGCAAGAATTGCAATTTCTTCCTGTACATTCTTAAGAGTGCTGACTTATTTCACAGCACACACAAATAATAGCACCAATTCCTTGACAGCTCTTCTGGATTACAGAAATAAGGCAATCAAAAACGAGTTTCCTATGTATGTGCTGCATAATTTCTCTAAGTTTATAGTATTT
>NW_006472597.1:0-286 GCF_000325575.1 Pteropus alecto | reverse complement strand
TTTTTTTGCAGGGCAGAAAGCAGACATAGCGGAGCTGATCGAAGTGAGTTCACAGTGAGTCCAGAAGACTGACTTGGTGATGCTTAAGGACATCCCAGAGACTGGAAAGAGCAAAGGATGGCAATCATGTGATTAGCTGGGACACATGCTCCCTAAAGGTATCAGGACCTCAGAGAAGATGGCTCTCAACCATGAGCAGCAAAACCAGTGGGTTGGGAGGGACAAAGCCTTGGAATATTGGGCTTCTCAGTGGTAGCCAGTCTGACCTTGGAAGGCCCAGGGACAT
>NW_006472596.1:0-286 GCF_000325575.1 Pteropus alecto | reverse complement strand
ATGGCAAATGCATTTTTCCTTACCTCACTTCCAAACTCCCTTTCAATATGTGTAGTAGTACTACTTTAAGTCTGTTGCTTTTAGCTCTTTTTTATGGTATGTGTAGGTATGTACAAATTAGGTTCTTCTCTCTATGGGTCATGAAAACTAGAGAGATGCTTTTCTTTCTCTGATGCCTTTCTGCCTGATTTCCTAAATTAATCCTCAATTTATGTTTATATGATGCTAGTGACCCTTTGTATAACTATCCCTTGGCTTAAGTAATCATTTTATATGATTTCTTCCA
>NW_006472595.1:0-286 GCF_000325575.1 Pteropus alecto | reverse complement strand
CATGAGAGGTTGTATCTCCCAGGCGGGTGGCGGGCCCCTCACCGGAGGCCGTGTGGAACGCGATGCCGGCCTCAGAGGGGAGGGAACCGGCTTCGGGCTTGATCAGCTCGGTCTGCGGAATCTCGAGTGACAACAGCACATTTCTGTGTCCTTCGGTGGAACTTTTAGCCTGTATCCTTCCTAGGGATGGATGAGAAAAGGAGAAGCCACTGTGGGTGGCTGGGGCTCAATCACCTCCTGTTTTAAAGTCACAAGATGTAGGAGAAAGGGGGGTTTTAGAAGTGGT
>NW_006472594.1:0-286 GCF_000325575.1 Pteropus alecto | reverse complement strand
CATGATTAGACTGAAGTTATCAATTTTGGGGAGACAGCATTACCACAGAGGGGATGTGTCTTTCCAAGCATGTTGTATCAGGGAGCACATAATGTCAATATGTCTTATTACTGGTCTTATTAAGCTTGATTACTTGGTTAAGGTAGTATCTGCCAGGTTACTGTCTTTACTTTTATAATTAATAATTTGGAAGAAATATTTTAACGATGTGCAAATATTCTGTTTCTCCTTAAGTTTTTGCTCACAAATTTTAGCATCCATCAATAGATCATATTTACAACAGTTA
>NW_006472593.1:0-286 GCF_000325575.1 Pteropus alecto | reverse complement strand
TGTGCAAGCTTCCAGTTAGAAGATGAATAGATTATACGGATCTAATGCACATGGTGACATAGTGGACAGCACCGCGTTGTGTACTTGCAAGTTGGTAAGAGAGTAAATCCTAAATGTTCTCACCTCAAAAGAGAAACGGTAGTTTTGTAATGTGATAGAAGCCTTAGCTCACCCTACTGAGGGAATCATATTGCAATATATAAGTGTTTCAGATCAACAGTTGTACACCTTACACTTCCACAATCTTGTCCGTCAGTTATATCTCATCAAAGCTGGGAGGAAGTGG
>NW_006472592.1:0-286 GCF_000325575.1 Pteropus alecto | reverse complement strand
ATAAAATAATAACTTAAAAATATCAACATGATCACTAATTCCAGGTTAAATTTGTCCTTTCACAAAAAATTCCAAAGACTTGAAAATGAAAGAATATGATAGAAGGCTTTGAAAATTGGGGAGAAAGCGGTATCTAAGTTATAATTTCTTCTTATATAGAAATATATGGATTCGAATATGCTTATTGAAGGTAAAGTGATCTTCAGTCAAATATAAAAAAGAATGTTTTCCAGAGGACAGTATAAGATGATGCAACTTTTAGAAATAAATGTAATCAAAAAGGGCC
>NW_006472591.1:0-286 GCF_000325575.1 Pteropus alecto | reverse complement strand
AGGGTCCACAGGCCACTGGAGGGGCTGGGGACAGAAAGGAGATTTCACTTAGGCCAGGCCTGTGGCCAGCGAGGGGGGTGGACGGGACACTTGGGTGGGCACAGCCCCCGCCAGGCCCCTCCAGCTCCCTGAGCGTCTCTCACAGGTATCAGGACCCAGGGCACTGCCAAGCCAGCCACGCACTGAGGGGGGAGGCGTGTGACCTAGAGTATACACACGCGCACACACACGCGTGTGCACAGGTTTATAATGGGGGAGGCTGCTTGGGGAGGAGCACACACATGAA
>NW_006472590.1:0-286 GCF_000325575.1 Pteropus alecto | reverse complement strand
ATTTTTTTTTTTTTTTTGGTGTTTGTTATGGTCAGGAGATACTTTCTATAGCTTTTACACCCTCGGCTTCCATTTATAATTATTGTTTGAGGTCAAGGTCAATGAGAGAAATGTGAGACCTTCAAAGAGAAAATGTAATTTTGAAGCATCTCTTCTTATCCCTTCTCTGGATTTTGATGGTCACACCAGCTAATTTCTGCTTCAGCTGTAACACAGTTAGGGCTCTCAGGGGCCCAGCTACCCATACCACCGTCAAGGGTCACCTCAAGGAATAAAACTGTGCAGC
>NW_006472589.1:0-286 GCF_000325575.1 Pteropus alecto | reverse complement strand
CCTTCTCGCCATTCCCCAAACGTGCCACGCCCTCTGAGCACTGTCAAGGCACAGGTGCTCTCACACGCACCTGTCGCCCGCCCCGGATGGCATGTTCTCTGCCAGGACACAGAAGCAGAGGAGCTTCTGCCCACCAGGTCCCCTCGGGCCCTGTCTTCCTCCCAGACCAGCCGAGTTATCCCCAGGTCATCCCCGCTCCCAGGAGGCAGAAGTGGCCAGGTCGGTGGGAGATGGTGTGCACACCTTCCCCTGCGAGCCCCGTGTCCGCGTCCAGGTGCCGGGGCGG
>NW_006472588.1:0-286 GCF_000325575.1 Pteropus alecto | reverse complement strand
CCCGCAACAAGGGAGAAGGGGCTTAGCAAGGCCGCGGGTGTGGAAGCCGCAGCGCGGGGGCTGGGCTCCCAGGCCCGTGCTCTGTCCACCGCCCAGCACCCCTGGCCATCGGACTCTAGGGGGCGGTCTGGAGCTTCGCGATCCCGCCTCCAGCCTCCCTTCCAGCCCCAGCACTCTCCGAGCCTGCACGCAACAGGCTGCTTTCCTTGGCTGGAAGACCTGCCAGGCGTCCCTCCAAGACAAGGCCCCCCTCCTCAGGAAGGCCTCCCCTGGAGCTCTCGGGGCC
>NW_006472587.1:0-286 GCF_000325575.1 Pteropus alecto | reverse complement strand
ATGTGAAAACGAGGCGCCCTTAGGTGATAGAAACCAGGTGAGGCCACCGCTAGCCTCCATGGTGAGTGAGGCCTTGAGGAGCTGGCCTTGAGCATCGCAGGTGCAGCGAACAACAGGTGTGAGCGGGGTCAGACACGGGGGCTCACTCGGCCGAGCAGCGCGAAGCCCCGAGCTGGGCCGGGGCTGCCAGTATTTCCTTCAAACGTCACTGTTTTTCTTAAATAGCAAATATTTTTTAAAAAGTAAATGTCTTCAGCTTTCCGGGCCACCTAGTCTGTGCTGCCAC
>NW_006472586.1:0-286 GCF_000325575.1 Pteropus alecto | reverse complement strand
TTTTCTAATTGTTTCTGAATGTATATAGAAATTGATTGTGTAAAATTAGCCTTGAGTCCTATGACCTTCTTATATTCACTTACATTCTAGTAGTTGTTAGATTTGTCAAGATTTCCTACATACATATATCTTCCATGAATAAACACAGTTTCAATTATTCCTTTGACTTGTTATGACTTTTTTGTTTTTCTTGTCTTTTTTGGATTGACTAGGACCCCCAATATGACGTTAAGTAGAAATCTGACACTGCTTGTTGCTGATCTTAGCTGGCAAGTATTCAGAATTC
>NW_006472585.1:0-286 GCF_000325575.1 Pteropus alecto | reverse complement strand
TTTTTACCAAATCAATCTATAAATTCAATACTATTCCATTAAAACTCTTATTAAGATATTTCATAGTTTGACAAACTGCTTCTAAAAGTTGTGGGAGATCAAAGACTCAAGGACATCCACACTAATGTGGGAAAACAAGGTATGGATTCATATCACACCTGAAATGAAGATGTTATAAAAGATGAAACAAGTAGGCCACTAGAACAGAGTAGAGAATCAAGAAACAAATCATATATGTGAATGTAGAAACTTGACATTTGACCTTGGTCTATTCAATAAACAGGTA
>NW_006472584.1:0-286 GCF_000325575.1 Pteropus alecto | reverse complement strand
GCATGAGATATTTGACACAAACCTAACGGTAACCACGAAACAAAAACCTAGAGCCGAGACGCGAAACGAAACGGAGAGGAAATGGAGAAAAAAATTGTAGAAAACCTCTGAACTAAAATAGCAGACGGAATCACAAGGGGAAAGAAATGATGGAGATACAGAGCGAGCAGAAGGAAAGCTAACAGGGCTGTAGTAAGGGCTCGTAAATCAATAATTGCCCTAAATGTAAGTGGATCGAATTCACAAATCTAAAGGTGCAGAGTAGCTCCAAGCAAAAGATAAGGTG
>NW_006472583.1:0-286 GCF_000325575.1 Pteropus alecto | reverse complement strand
AACAGCTAATTTCTCTCTATCAATTAAGAAAAGGTCCTTATATTCTAGAATGATGTAGCCCATGCTGGTGAGTATACTTGGCAAACAGAACGCAGAATAAATTTCAGTCCCCATTTGCTCTCCCAGTTTGATACTTTTGTGCGGTGAACAATCTATATGACTCTATGTGGTGGCCCTGGGTCCTGTAATGGCTACTGAGGCTGTCATTAAAATGTGTTTGGAGAGATCCCGAAGGGTTATAAACCAGCCTATATTTTTCAAGATTGAATCAATATTAAATTTATTA
>NW_006472582.1:0-286 GCF_000325575.1 Pteropus alecto | reverse complement strand
GGTACAACGTCACCCCCGGTTGAGAACCATTATTCTAGAAGGCGAGTACACAGGAACATAAAAAAATAATAACAGCAACAGCAGCCACTACTGTCCCACCGTTGGAAAGGCACAGACCGCGAGCTAAGAGCTTTATGACATCATCCTATGTCATCTTCACAAACAGGAAAGCGGTCCGTGTGGACTCTCTAAGAAAATATTTACATTACAGAAACGGCGACCGAAGCTCAGAGATGCCAGGTAACGGGGCCGAGGTCACACGGCTGGTAGCGGCAGAGTTACCGTT
>NW_006472581.1:0-286 GCF_000325575.1 Pteropus alecto | reverse complement strand
TGTAATTACCAATTTGTACTTCTTAATCCCTTTCCTTTTCACCCACCTTTCTCACCCCCATCTGGCAACCATCAAAATGTTTTTGTTTGTTTTGTGTTTTGTTTGTTCATTTATTTTGATTTTAGATTCAACATATAAGTAAAATTATATAGCATTTGTCTTTACTCCACTTAACACAATACCCTCTATGTCTATCCATGTTGTTGCAGATGGGAAGACTTCATTTTTTTTTTAAGACCAAGTAATATTTGATTGTATATATGTACCACCTATTCTTTATCCATTC
>NW_006472580.1:0-286 GCF_000325575.1 Pteropus alecto | reverse complement strand
GTTCAGTCTTGGAGGATATTGGGGGAGGGGCCCTCTGTGTTGGAGGCTGCGGGCTTTGGCTCAGCCTCGTGTTTAGCAACAGCGGCTGGTAATAATTAACTATTTTTTCTCTTCCGTCCCCACTTCTCCATTGTTACCACTTCTCTGCTTTCTGCCCTAATCCCTGGGCACTGCCGGTGCGTGGAGCTCACAACTCTCTCAAGCCGGGCTGTTTAGGGAACCCGCTACAACTACTCCCCTCCCCCTCTTCGTGCAGGGAGCTCTGGTTAAGAGAGGCAGGTTCTTT
>NW_006472579.1:0-286 GCF_000325575.1 Pteropus alecto | reverse complement strand
GGCCCCAGGACAGTGTCCCCCCAGCCCCACCCTCTCCTCAGCTTTCACCAAATTTAGCCCCAGAGACACCAGGGGGAGGAGCAATTTGCATGAGGGGTTCCTGTCTGCCCTACATGAGGGGAGAAGAGAAGAGGGACTCTGTGCAGTTCTCTCGCTTGCGGGGCTCAGAAGCAGAGTCTGGGGCGTCTCCGCCATGGCCTGGACCCCTCTCCTCCTCACGCTCCTCGCTCACTGCTCAGGTGACTGGTGGGGGCTACACGTTGTCTCACTTTATCAGCACACGCTG
>NW_006472578.1:0-286 GCF_000325575.1 Pteropus alecto | reverse complement strand
GGCGGGCTGGCAGATCTGGACGTGGTGAGCTGGTTTGAGGCTGGGGGCAAACCCGAAGGCTGCGGGTCAGGACTCTGGGGCTTCTCTGCAACATCTTTTCTACACTCTCCTCCAGCTCCTGGACTGTGCTGGGGCTCCTGTTCCCTACTTGGGGCGTGAGATCCTGGTTGAAGATCTGGGCCAGGATTGAGTGGGCCTCGGGAGCCCATGTCCTCATCCTTAGGGGCGACGAGTATGGCCTCATCGGCCGCGTCTGGCCATGGATTGGGGTCTGGGCCCCATTTTC
>NW_006472577.1:0-286 GCF_000325575.1 Pteropus alecto | reverse complement strand
GGAGAAGCCGGCAGGCGTGCCGGGCGCAGGCACGTAATGAAGCGCCCCGAGACCCGCATTCTGAGGCTGCCCCCGAACACAGGACTCCACGTCTCAGGGCCTCCCTCCCTCCCTCGCTGCCTGTGGACACGGGGAGGCGAGTGAAGAGGGAGATCTGGACTGTGCCCTCTGTGACTGAGACGTCCCCCTGGCTGGGCGAGGCAGAACGACCGGGACACACTGGGGTCGGAAAGCCTGGGCTTGCAGCCTCACTCTGCCGCCATGAGCTCCGTGACCTGGGTCAAAG
>NW_006472576.1:0-286 GCF_000325575.1 Pteropus alecto | reverse complement strand
GTGTGAACAGGTTTGCAGACATTCCACGTGTAGTAATTAAACCATATAAATAACCAAGATCAGGAAATAGTTTAGAAAATCACATTATATAAAATGTACGTCCACTAATATTTACTGATAAAGTCCGTATGAGGAGATGGAATAATGTGTATGAAATAATGTTAAGAGAATGAAGGGGAGTCCATAACGATTGCATATTTTTTGTCTGCGCGTTATAACGTACTACAGTTATATAAATTATATGATGAAGGCATATAGGCAGCTGGACCAGAAGAGAAAATATAAA
>NW_006472575.1:0-286 GCF_000325575.1 Pteropus alecto | reverse complement strand
ATTAGTCCTCGCAATGGTGTCTTAAAGTCTAACTTTTGGTATCATCTCTAAGTCTTGGTTTACTGTTTCGTATGAATCCCTTACGAATCCATGTCATCTTACCAAGGACAGTGTCCTCCATGGAATTCTCTATTCATTCATTATTTTTTTTTTTCCTTAAACTCATTAACAGAAAGTGGTAGGAAAACATTATGTGTTGAGAAACAGCATGAGGAAAGAACAGGGCACACAAATGAGAGGGCTATTGTGTGAGGCATGAAGGAGAATGACGTAATTACAGTGCAGG
>NW_006472574.1:0-286 GCF_000325575.1 Pteropus alecto | reverse complement strand
TGATAAGGGCACTAACCCCTTCATGAGGGTGGAGCTCTTATTTAATTACTTCCCAAAGGCCTCACCTCCAAAAACCATCACATTGGGGATTAGAGGTCAACATAAGAATTCTGGGTGGTGACACAAACATTTTGTCCACAATGTCATATGTACAAGGAGAGAAGGGACGAGGAGATGGGAGAAACAATGAAAATGATCCATGGATGCCCTACAACTTCTGCCAGTATCATCATCTGTGGCCCAGAGCTCCATCACCTGAAACTGTGGAAAGCCTTGCTGCTGACAG
>NW_006472573.1:0-286 GCF_000325575.1 Pteropus alecto | reverse complement strand
ATAAATAATAAATAAACAAATAAATAAAATAGTAGCATTTTTCTTTTAGGGTTCATGTGAGAATTAAATTAGCTACGGTATAATAGGCGCCTCACACAGTGTCCAGCACATAAAGGACTGAATATGCGTTAACTCCTTTAATTGAGCTCCCCTGACCTCGTATGGACGGCAATAACTCCAGCCACCTTGTCTTTGTTCCAGCCCCCGCCCCCTTGGCCAACAAAGCAGCCCTCAGAAATGCAACGCCACTTGGCCACCTCTGACTTTTTTCTTCTCCCTTAAGCTT
>NW_006472572.1:0-286 GCF_000325575.1 Pteropus alecto | reverse complement strand
AAAGAAGTACACATTCGTATTTCCTAGATGGACATGGGCATGGGAAGCATGGCACAGGGAATGCAGATAGCATTAATATGTTTGATATGTGTAGGGCCACGGTAGGGAGAGAGCAAATATGAACTATATATGTGTCTACCCAATGTGCTGTGTACTTGACATTAATTTTAAAAATAATAAATTGGCTGGGTAGACACCATGCGAATCTTTACTATTTTTATATCAATGAGCCCTAGTCGTTGCTAGTGGATCATATGTGATTTCCCCCTGAAATAAAAAGAATTTG
>NW_006472571.1:0-286 GCF_000325575.1 Pteropus alecto | reverse complement strand
GGGTGTAGGGACTCAGGTCAGCCGAGGACGGAGTTCCAGGCCCTGCCGGGCGTCAAGGTGATGACCCTGAGTGGGGCCTGAGGGAACTTTCCACCCATAGAACCGAGAGGACCACCCAGAACCCCGCCCTTGCTGGTTGCCCTGGGACACCGGGGCGTCGTTGCCATGCTATGACATACGCACTGACTCCTGTGGTGTCACAATGGGGTGAGGGACTTAGTCTCAGGTGTATGGTCTAGGGCCAGCAGTGGGAGGATTTCTTGGCTCCCGGAGGCCGACGTGCGAC
>NW_006472570.1:0-287 GCF_000325575.1 Pteropus alecto | reverse complement strand
TTAAGCCTTTGGGTTATAGTGTTAGAGTTAGGGTTAGAGTTTGTTTGAGGTTAGGATCATAGTTATGTTTTAGTTTAGATTTAGGATTATGGTTTAGGGGATGATTAGAATTAGGATTAGGTTTAATGTTTGCCTGGGTTGGTGTTACATTTTGGGTTGCAAGTAGTGTTAACTTTAGGGTTCAAGTTTGATTTGGGGTTATGGATAGTGTGAGAGTTAGGGTTAAAGTTGGTGTTATGGTTTTGGTTAGCATTAGTATTTGGTAGACGATTAGGATTAGTTTTTGG
>NW_006472569.1:0-286 GCF_000325575.1 Pteropus alecto | reverse complement strand
CCTCTTACTACCCCGTTCAAAGCCCACTGCCTGCCAATCATCTCATGGGATGGGATTTACACAGGAATGTGCTTCTGGAACGTCGATAATCACGTTTTCTAAGACACAAAGCCGGAAGGAGTTTGCAAGCAGGTGGCAGCACAGAGCCGGGCAGAACCGGACCTGCGGCGTGGAGGCTGTAACTGTCCTTCATTTATCCACCGTTGGGGCCTCGGTCTCAACTAAATTCCCCAGCGTTTAGGACCTAAATAACAAATAGCAGATTTGCAGCTACGGTCGACCATCT
>NW_006472568.1:0-286 GCF_000325575.1 Pteropus alecto | reverse complement strand
GGGAGGGCACGCTCACTGTGCCCCCGAGGGAGCTGCGTGCCCGACGCATTCCAGTTGCAGTGAGGGTGGGAAGGGAAGCCCCCCGTTAGAGGGCGCAGTGTGGCCTGGGGCGGCGCCCCCTCCCTCAGGTGACCGGACTGCAGCTCCGTGGAGGGGAAGGGCTGTGGGTGCAAGCACAGTTTCCCCCTCCTTGGGGGAGGGCTCGGAGCACCGCCTGGAGCGGCTGGTCAGGGTTCTCCCTTCCACTGCGGCCTGTCCACGGCGGAGACAAAGCCCCCTTCAGCAT
>NW_006472567.1:0-286 GCF_000325575.1 Pteropus alecto | reverse complement strand
AAGTCATGATATTAGAAAATATATTTAAATTCATACTTAATTTTCCACAATTGCTTTGGATATCAAAGAAGGTTTCTGAATTAATCATGTAACGTACTTAATGACGTAGCCCTTTGAATGTAAAGTCCAGTTCAAACCCAACACTACTCTTATTTTAAGGCATGAAGAAACCAGCGTTTGATGTCTTCTGTTTGATCTTGTAATCAAAAAGGAATTCCTAAGGAGTCGATCCTCTTAGCAGAGAGCTAAAGGTCAAGGAATGAACGTACTGATCACCTTTTTTTTT
>NW_006472566.1:0-286 GCF_000325575.1 Pteropus alecto | reverse complement strand
GTGTAGAAAAATACAATGAGAAATACATTCATTTTTCCCAGTTATCTTTAAATAATTCGATTATAGGCGATTATTCTTCTCCAGATTCTGAGCTTTTTTCTCCCCACTGGCAGTTTATAAAGTCTGTTTATTCAGAAGACCTCTACCCTTTTCAAATCATGTTTTTTCTTTTCCTTAATTTTTTCTTAAGCATAATTATACCTTTCACTAAAAGGCATAATAGAACCGTCTCTGCAGTGGATATAGCAGGAGTACTGCATTTTAGCAGCACCCCAGGCATTCCAGC
>NW_006472565.1:0-284 GCF_000325575.1 Pteropus alecto | reverse complement strand
ACCAAGCACCCTGCATTAAAAGACAAACCTTTGGAATTTTTCAAAAGAAAAAAAAATGTGCAGAAGCAATTATTGAAAGCCACTGCTTCAGCAAATGTATCTGCACTGAGAGCATCATTCTTGGTGGCTAACTGCCTTGCTAAGGCTAAGAAGCCCCTTATTCGTGAAGAGTTGATCCTGCCTGCTGCTGAGGACATTTGTCATGAACTTTTAGGAGAGACTGTAGTTTAGAAGGTGGCCCGTGTTCCTCTTTCAGCTAGCATTATAACTAGATGAATTGATGA
>NW_006472564.1:0-286 GCF_000325575.1 Pteropus alecto | reverse complement strand
GAGCTCAGCTCACACCCAGAATGAGGAGGATGGAGATTGGCCTCACCCCCTGGGAGAGCCCTGGGAGGAAGCACCTACAGACACCACGCAAAGGTCCCTGCTCAGGGAACTCTGCCAGACTAAGGAGGACACAGCTGTTGGGTTCTATCAGGGAGCACATAGAACAGTCCCAGGCTCAGGCTCATTTGAGTGAATGGTCCTCACTGAGCAGTTGTGTAGGGACCACCGGGCAGTCCCACAGCGCCCCCAGCTGGTGGCAGAACACACACCTCCCCATGGCTCAGAG
>NW_006472563.1:0-286 GCF_000325575.1 Pteropus alecto | reverse complement strand
AAAATTTCTGATCTGGCTCTTTCTCTCCTTAGATGAAGTGCCCTGATTAAAAATAAGTCTTTTTTGTTTGTTTTATTCTCATATTATAACATCTTATTGCTAGTTTTTATAGTCTTCAATATATCTATTTAAGATAAGATTAGATCTATGTTGTTTTATTTTTAGTACCTAAGGGCATGGAAAATATCAGAGCATGTTCTATTTAACAAAGGAGGGACTACAGATATCTTGACTTTTCAAGGACTAACTATAGAAGCAAGATGTATTGGATGATTTGTAGAATGCT
>NW_006472562.1:0-286 GCF_000325575.1 Pteropus alecto | reverse complement strand
ATGATTTCAGGCCTTACATTTAAGTCTTTCATCCAATTCGGGTTTATTTTCGTATGCGGTGTAAGATTGTGGCGCAATCATCTTTTTTTTTATCTTACCAACTGATTTTGCTACCATGACTATCATCCTCCTCCTCATCGTTCCCTTCCTGCCTTGCTGGCTGGCTTCCTTTCTGAAACATAGAGTTCACAGGTACTTTGTACCAGGCAATACTTGTACATATCCTAGTGATACGAAAAATGACTTAAAAAAATGCCTCTCTCCAAGCCAGAGAGTGCACTCCGGT
>NW_006472561.1:0-286 GCF_000325575.1 Pteropus alecto | reverse complement strand
AGAGGGGCTGGGATATAAAGTCTAACAAGAGGAGCGGAAGGAGATGAGAAGGCCTTGCTAAGGTATGTGGCGTTTAGGCCAATGATGGAGAATCACAAAGTGCTTTGGTTTGGGAAGCATATGAAGAGACCTCTATGTTGAAAATACCTCCTTGGCTCCAACGTGAGGATGGACAAAGCATGTGCAACCTTGGGTTATTTTGGAAGTAGAATGTGAAACAAGGATTTCAGTGCAAGTGGTTTATTTGGGACGTGATCCAATGAAACATCAGTGAGAGGGCTGAACA
>NW_006472560.1:0-288 GCF_000325575.1 Pteropus alecto | reverse complement strand
GAAAGGACCTGCAGGGTGGCCCACTTATCCATTGACACATGAAGACCTACGCCTGGGATACGTTTTTCAATTGGGACTCTGGCAAGAGGCTGTCATCGAGCTCAAAAAGGGTTCATTCCACTGGCCACGTTTTCATTCTTCTTCCTGAAAGGAAGGATGAAACTATCCTCGCTGATTCCACGGCTTATAATCAAATATCAAAGATGAACAAAGACGCAGCGATATAGACACGACACACTTCTCTCAGAGCTTGAGGAGACTTTAAACCCACCATGCCCATCAGCAGAT
>NW_006472559.1:0-286 GCF_000325575.1 Pteropus alecto | reverse complement strand
GAATGAAACGACATTATTTGAGGACCTGCTGTATAGTAAAATGGGAACGTTATTCAAAAGACACGGGAAATATTTAAATCTGACGATGCACTATCTACAAGAGGAATCAGAAAAATATTTTAAGTACCTAGTACAAATCTTAGTCTACAAACAGGTATTTATTCAAGAAAAGCCTGTTTAGTTATTGATCAAATTACAACCCATCTTGAGCCTATTTTGCCAGGCTGTTAGGAAATCAAATTTCTTTCTTAACTGGAACCCCTGTTTTCTTAGGGTAGAACCAGAA
>NW_006472558.1:0-286 GCF_000325575.1 Pteropus alecto | reverse complement strand
TTAAATGCCCACATGCACACACTCTCGTCTCATGAGCACACCTTACAAATCTAGTGAAGTATGTCCTGAGCTGCATTACCAGTGACTGATAGCTACCTTATGTCTTTTTCTTCTCCCTAATGTACTGGTGCAGGATCACCCTAGTGATACCGCAGATGTGGAGGTCCCATTTATCCCCAAGGTGAACTCACTTTCTTGCACTGCGATAGAAAACTTGCCTTTTCACTTTTTCAGTAAAATTACTAATATGAAAATGTTAACATATACATGCTAGATGACAGACATA
>NW_006472557.1:0-286 GCF_000325575.1 Pteropus alecto | reverse complement strand
ATATACTTTTCTCATAGGAAGAACAGCCCGTATGCGCGCCGTGCGCGGAGCCCTGATCAATAGGATGTTCTCACGTGGCCTCTGGAAACAGAGAACTGGATGTACAGAGGAGGCACCAGTCTGGGTCCTCTTAGTTTGCGGGCAGGTATCTATCTCGGCTGCAGGAGCGCGGAACTGAGGGGATTAGACTAGGTCCTCAGGATGATGACTTCGAGACCAAGAGAAAAATAAAAGGCGTTGAGTAAAGTTCCCCAGATTCTTTCAGAAGCAAGAGATGCTGAATTAC
>NW_006472556.1:0-286 GCF_000325575.1 Pteropus alecto | reverse complement strand
TCTTTTGAAATAGAACTCCCTTTTCACTAAAAAGCAGGTCCTCAAGTAATATAGTGTTTTTGACGTCATTTTGTTATAATGTTGATAAGAAAAAAAAATCGATTCTGAGCCAGAGCAATTGTCTGTATGGAGTTGGCATGTCCTCCCCACGTCTGTGTGAGCTTCTCCAGGTACTTGCTTTCTTCCCACATTCCCAAGATGTGCATGTGAGGTTCACTGGTGTGTCTGCCTTGTCCCAGTCTGAGTGTGGGGGTGGGTGTGCGTGGCCCTGTGATGGAAGGATGTT
>NW_006472555.1:0-286 GCF_000325575.1 Pteropus alecto | reverse complement strand
GACAAGTACTTCATGATTCCACTTACATGATGTATCTAAAATAGTCAAATTCATAAAATCAACCACTAGAATGGTGGTTACTAGGAGCCAGGGGATGGAAAATTGTTAATAAACAGGCATAAGGTTTCAGTTAAGATGAATAAGCTCCAGAGATCTGCTTTACAATACTCTACCTTTGGTCAACAATAATGGACACTTTTTAAGAGGTAAGATCTCATGTAAGGGTAAAATTTTTTAAGAGGAAAGATATTATGTTAAGTGTGCTTACCACAATAAATATTTTTTT
>NW_006472554.1:0-281 GCF_000325575.1 Pteropus alecto | reverse complement strand
GTATGCTATGCTGCTCTAGACTACGGCCATGGTTCAAAGCCAAGGAGAGCTATTGCATTAAATATTCCAAATATCATCCTTGATCAAGCCAGATGATGACCTTTAAGACATCATGTTAGCTCATGACAGAACTGCTTTTATTGAGTCATTAGAAACCAAATCAATTTATTTAAGGAGTATTGTATTGTTGATGGCACTATGAATTTCATTACACTGGCTTTATAAGGATCATGTGAAAAATTAATACCAGAACGAGCTGTGCCATTTCTGAATGACAATGT
>NW_006472553.1:0-286 GCF_000325575.1 Pteropus alecto | reverse complement strand
AAGGACTAAGTACCCAGGGACAAACTCGGAAAAGCCCTGCGTGGGGAAACTACAACGCGAGGAGAACAAGTGGGGGGCGGGTTCACACTGGGGCTCGGACAACCTTCCCGGCCGCCGCCAGGCGTGAGGGACTCGTCGGAGCAGAGCTGGCACCGCGCAGACGCGGCGGGTGTGGGGAAGTCTGCGGGAGGCGAGCCCGCTGGCCGGGCCACGGGGGACAGCAGGGAGAGCAGGGGAGAGCGGGCAGCAGAGGCCCAGAGGCTGCAGCGCGGGCCCGGCCTCCGGC
>NW_006472552.1:0-286 GCF_000325575.1 Pteropus alecto | reverse complement strand
CTGGGCACTGCCACTGCATGGAGCTCACAGCTTTCCCAGGGCGGGCTGTCAGGGAGCCCACAGCACCTCTCCCCTAACCCCCTCCTGCAAGGAGCTCTGGGTGCAAGAGGCAGCTCTTTTGTTTCTCCGGGTCTACTGCTTGACTTCCGCAGTTATTACCTGTGGTAACTATTACGTGCAGATCATATGCTCAGACATGCTGGTGTGTAGGTTTTTTGTAAGTGTTTTCTGTTGAGTTTTAGATATTCAGTTTATTGTTATTTCATGGGGAGAGATCTGGGGACAT
>NW_006472551.1:0-286 GCF_000325575.1 Pteropus alecto | reverse complement strand
CAGTGTCCATGAAAAAGGCTTCTGTCTTATTGCAACGCCTGTTCCTTCACACACTGTCTCTGGAGGCCTCGTGCTTCAAGGGCACAGAAGCTGCGCAGCCGCAGTCATTACCTGTCCCGTGCTAGGAGCTGCCGGCCCTGCTCTAGGACACCTGCTCGCCCAGGAAGCCAGGCTCTCTGGCCTCGATCTAGCAGTGATTTCGGGCAATGCGATCCCATTTCACGCCCACCGGAACGGCGAGAATAAAGATGAATGACGACGGGTGTTGCTGACGACGCGGAGAAAC
>NW_006472550.1:0-286 GCF_000325575.1 Pteropus alecto | reverse complement strand
TAAACAGGTTGCCTAGTATGTCAAAATCAAACTGCGGAAAACCAAAGATAAAAAAATCTTGAAATCAGCCAGAGAAAAACAACACTTTCGATACAGGGAACAACAATTTGAATTATAGATATCCACAGATATCTAATCAAGAATCATTTTGGCCAGAATGCGGTGAAACTGTATCTTTAAAGTATTAATAGAAAAGAAACATCAACCCAGAATTCTATACTGTGTGAAACTATTTCTTAGAAATGTGGTAATTTTAAAATATGTCCACAAATCCGTTGACAATCCT
>NW_006472549.1:0-286 GCF_000325575.1 Pteropus alecto | reverse complement strand
CCTCCAAACCAGGCTCAGGGATTCAAAGTCAAGCCATATTTGAACAAGTATAGCTCTGATGGTGCTTTACATTTTCATAAAATAGGATTCTGGCTAGAACCTGAGATAAAGTTGTTGTCTATTACTTAGGCTCTGAGTATCTTAGCACTTCTGTGTCTATTTCCAGAGGGGAAAGATGTGCCATCATCATATTTCCTATGTTCCTAGTTCTTCTTGACCTGAAATTATGAGGAATTGGAATCCTGTAGTTGGATCTAATCTCCTTTGAGATTAATTTTCCTGCCTC
>NW_006472548.1:0-286 GCF_000325575.1 Pteropus alecto | reverse complement strand
CTCTTATTAGTTCCCTTGCTTCTTACTACCTTGAAAAGAAGTTTGGAAATATTGTATTTGGTAAAGAATAGGTAAAAATAATCATACTGTTTTTATTCACTTTCACATTACCTAACTGCAGGGAAAAAAGCATATTTTTCTGTAGAGTTCTGTACTGCTCTCAGACTGCCCAGAGTTATTGTATGATGTTGAGTGAAGTTATCGAAGGTTTGAAGCTTTCTCGGTGGGTAGTACCTTAATCTTGGCTCAGCTATCATCAATTGCGTCTTATTGATTTTTTTTTTTT
>NW_006472547.1:0-286 GCF_000325575.1 Pteropus alecto | reverse complement strand
AAAATCATCTCAAGCACTGGGATGAGCAGCAGGAGCATGGCTGAGCAGTGGCAGGGCTGAAGGATCTGGGCAGGTAGGACAGTAGCTGAGGTCACTGAGCCTTCAGAGCTATAGGACCAGTGGGGAGGCTGGGCTGCATAAGCCACTTACTTTGACAAGTTTCAATAACTGTTAGAAAGAGACTTTCTCTTAATGCGTTTGGATCTTTTCTGGCTTCTTATTCTTATTACAGGTTCCTATCTACACTGACATCAGTAAGGACACATCAGCCAGCTGCAGGGAGGAG
>NW_006472546.1:0-286 GCF_000325575.1 Pteropus alecto | reverse complement strand
TTCTCGTCCAGCTGAGCGGAGGGGACAAAATTCTCTAACTGGTCAGTGCCAAGTGCCCAGCCCCCGGGGGAAGAGCAGCCCCCAGCCCATCGGAGTCTCCATGAAGGGCCCTGGGGGTTTGTCTCCCATTCGGCCCCAGCGGGGGCAATGCTAACGGAGAGATCTGTCTGAATTCACGGCGTGGGGGTGTCAGCACACTGGACGGCTTGTGGCGTGCACACCTCAGCGTCTGCCGTTGACCCGGTGACCATGCTGCTGGCCTTTCTGTAAACCCCCGTGGGAGAGG
>NW_006472545.1:0-286 GCF_000325575.1 Pteropus alecto | reverse complement strand
TGTCACAGCCCCATAAAAGTTAGTGTCAGAAAGATTAGAGGCCAAATGAGGTAAAACTTAGGAGAAAATGCTAATAATTTAAAGCAAGAACATAGGACTAGTGAGCCCTGTAGCTCTCAGGACAGGGTCAGGGAGAGGGCCAGTTAAAAGATAAGAGAGAAGCGGAGACTATCTACTTTGATTGTGCTTTTGTCTTTTATATTTGTAGTAAAAAGAATGACCTTAAGGTAAAAGGAAATTAAAACTCAAGGTAAGTTTTTGTCTTGTTCATTTGTTGCTTTCAGTT
>NW_006472544.1:0-286 GCF_000325575.1 Pteropus alecto | reverse complement strand
AAGGAACCCTCATACACTGCTGGTGGGAATGAAAATTGATACAGCCACTATAAAAAACAGTATGGAAGTGCCTCAAAATATTCCGAAGAGTTGCCATATAATCCAGCAATTTGTCTTCTGGGTATGTACTCAAAAAAATTGAAAACATTTATTCATAAAGATTTATATATGCCTGTATTCATCGCAGCACTATTTATGGCAACCAAGATAGAAAACAACCGAAGAAAACAACCTTGATAGATGATTGGATAAAGAAGATGTGATACAAACATGCAATGGCATACCC
>NW_006472543.1:0-286 GCF_000325575.1 Pteropus alecto | reverse complement strand
CAACTGTAATTAAAATTTTTTATTTTAAAAATAATTTTAAAATTAATATATATAGAATGACCATACAGTCCAGCAATTTCACTTCAGGGAACGTACCCAAAAGAATTGAAAGCAGGGACTTGAACAGGCATTTGTATACCCAAGTTTACAGCAACATTATCTGTAATAGCCAAAAGGTAGAAAGAATCCAGGTGTCTATCAACAGATAAATAGGTAAACAAAATGTGGTATACACACACATACACACACAATGGAATATTATTCAGTCTTAAAGAGGGAGGAAATT
>NW_006472542.1:0-286 GCF_000325575.1 Pteropus alecto | reverse complement strand
GATTTATTCTTCCAGTTGTACTTTAACTAAATTCGCATGAAGGAATTATTTTAAGTTCTTTGGCTGTTATGGATTGGGTGGCGATGGTGGAATGTGACCTGGGAGGGGACTGAATAGTAGACTGGGTTATTGTCCCAAGTCTTTGCAGCCCTCCCACTTCCACTAATAAGATTATCATTATATATTCGCCTCGTTTGCCTTATAAGTTTGCCGTGCCCTCCTCCTCTTGTACTTTATCACTCCTTGACTCGGCACTTTGGCTATTTGATCTGTGTTGGGCAATGAG
>NW_006472541.1:0-286 GCF_000325575.1 Pteropus alecto | reverse complement strand
GATAAAATATGTGGTGCCTTTGGTTTTCATCCCCCCCAAAACAAAACAAAGCAAAAATAGAGCAGTACTACTTCCTTACAAAATCCTAATGATGATGCCAGCAGAATGTAAATGATCTCCAAGTGTCTGTTTTCTCATTAGCTGGTGAGGAGCACAAATGCCCCCTCAATCCTTCTTTCATGACCCCACACCGAATTTCACCATCATTATAGAAGAGATGGTAAGATGGAAAGAGTTCGTACAATCCCGTCCTGCCATTTCTTAGCAGTACTACTTTGTGCAATTT
>NW_006472540.1:0-286 GCF_000325575.1 Pteropus alecto | reverse complement strand
GCTATCATTTTCAGCTGAGTATCTCTGGTAAATCCAGGAATAATCCCATCCAGTGCACCTCTGCGTGCTCCACTCACCTCCAGGTTCTTCCACTCAACTCCAGCATCTGCATCGTTTGCAGGAGAATCTCTAATCAGTCATAGGTACGCTCTTGGATGTCCTCAAATTTCTGTAGCCATTCTCTTCGTTTCCTTTTCATACTGAGAGAGGACTTTTTCCAATGACATGACCATTTTTTAACCATTTTTCTAGTAGCTTTGTCAAACTGAGGCTTTTTTTTTTTTTT
>NW_006472539.1:0-286 GCF_000325575.1 Pteropus alecto | reverse complement strand
TATTTCAACGTGATGATAACCCTAAGAATGTCATTCATGTATATGCTCTAGTACAAATTGCGGAGCACTTTCTTATGCCTTATCTCATGATTCTCATGATTCTCATGCTTGCCTTGTGATGCAGGAAGGCTCTAACAGTCCCATAGTTTAGATGAAAACACCAGGACCCAGAGAAGTGATAGCAAAGGCGGCTCTTTTATTCTCTACTTTTCTTGCTGCCTCTCTTAAAAGCTCGCCTACTTCTGCCACTACCCCGTTCTGTACTGTTTCCCCCTATGATTTGCTA
>NW_006472538.1:0-286 GCF_000325575.1 Pteropus alecto | reverse complement strand
AGTTCTGGCTCCAGACTCACCTCTGTCCACTCCCTGATATCCTATTATTCCATGGTTATGGATTCATGAAGTTCCTGCTTCATTTTATGGACTATCTATTCCGAGATCCAAAGGTGAAGAGACTCAATTTATTCCTGACCTCGCAGAGCTCACAGCTTAGGTGAGGAGAGATGCATCATCTCAAAACTCCAAATGGCACAAGGTAGATGCTCCAGACTCTTTATTGAATGAAAAAATAAGTGATTAGGATGTAAACAAAGAGTTGCGGGAGCCTGGAAGTTGGAGT
>NW_006472537.1:0-286 GCF_000325575.1 Pteropus alecto | reverse complement strand
CGCCTGTCCCTTGAAGTAGTCCACGTCCTCCACCCAGCCTTTCGTGTGCGACGTCTCAGCCCAAGTCACGCATGAGGCTGTGCTTCTGTGAACGTCTTTGCGTCCCTCACAACACATCGCGTCTCCCCTCGTCTGTTTTTATAGCTCCTGAAGTCTTGGCTGACAGTCTCTCCTGGAGTTTGAGTGCGGCGAGAGCAAAGCCACCTCTGCTTCATCACTGCGTGTCGGGCAACTGGGTGATCGGGCAGAGTGCGTAGGGCAAGCCGTGTGGCAGCGGGACCGGTAT
>NW_006472536.1:0-286 GCF_000325575.1 Pteropus alecto | reverse complement strand
TTTTTTTTTCTTATGGTATCTTCATGTTTTATATACAGTAATGCTTTGCTTAATGTTGTCAGTAAGTTCTGGACCTTTAAGCAAAACTATATGAAAGAAAATAAATTTTACCATAAGCTAATTTGTATAAACGAGAGTTACATTTCTCTAGCATTTCACCAATGTTGTATCAAAATGACATTTTCTGATACCGTGTTATTTGAGATCCTGCTGTATACCATATATTTTTCTATGCTCAATGTTATTTGATAATATTTTTCCTTTTATATATACGACTCCTTCTCCT
>NW_006472535.1:0-286 GCF_000325575.1 Pteropus alecto | reverse complement strand
AAAAAAAATGTCTGCAAGAACCGGGAAGGTCCCTGTGTGTGGACTTGTTAGTGTATGAGGAACAGAGGCTAACAACGAGACACAGCAGCAGTTTAAACACTCACAGTCCATCTGAGAATACAGTCAGGTTTTCCAAAGTATTTTAGTAAGACCAAATTTGCAGAGCTAGTACTGTTTCTCAGTAGAACACAGAGTGTTCGAGCCAAAGGAGCTTCGGTTCTCCTACTTATAAAGAATTGAGTCTCAGAGGATTTGTATAATCAAGACCTGTACACACTCACTTTCC
>NW_006472534.1:0-286 GCF_000325575.1 Pteropus alecto | reverse complement strand
GGAAGTGCGAACATAATTAGCTCCTCAGCTGGAGACAGTATTCCGGTAGTCCTCATTTTTCACCCAGGTAGGCAGGTTCTCTTTCTTATCCAGCCACTCACTGTCACATTTGAGGACATCATGATGCTAATGGAAATCAAGTTTGGGTTCAGCCCTCCTATGAGCCAGCTGGTTTTATATCTAGGAAAGCTCTGTTCTTTGGGCATTATAACTCCAGGCAGAAATGCTATAATGAGTGTGCACTTTCTCAGATTTGGTGAGCAAGAAAATATAGATTGTCAGTCAA
>NW_006472533.1:0-286 GCF_000325575.1 Pteropus alecto | reverse complement strand
TATGAAATGTCCTTTAATCCAAGAACCTGATGCTGAACCTTTGACTACAAGGGGAGAAGGGAATTCCTTTCTGTATTCCCAGCCAGAGCAGCAAGTTACAGGAGGAGGTATACATAATTTAACTTCCATAGTTAGAAACTCTTTTCTGATTTTTTAAAAAAGACCATAAGCTGAGTTAAAATCCATTGACCCTGTGGAGGACAATATTTTCAACATATTCATATATATATATATACACTCATAGTTTTACATTACTGCTGTGTTCAGTCTGATAGAGAGAGATGAA
>NW_006472532.1:0-286 GCF_000325575.1 Pteropus alecto | reverse complement strand
CTATTTGTGCAAAAAATACCTTTGGGATTCTGATAGGGATTGCATTAAATGTCGGATAGCCTTTAGTAGTATTGACTTATTAACAAAATCTTAAGTGTTCTAATTCATGAACAGAAATGTCTTTTTCTTTATTTGTATTTTTAAAATTGCTTTCAGCAACATTTTGTAGTTTCAGTGTACATGCATTTCGCTCCCTTGGATAAGTTTATTTTTAAAATATAATTGTAAATGGAATTTTCTCAATTTCTTTTTCAATTATTCATTATTAGTGATAGAAGTGTAAATG
>NW_006472531.1:0-285 GCF_000325575.1 Pteropus alecto | reverse complement strand
TATATATAGACCAGATCCACGTGCTTTTTAGATTCTGAAGGTGGAGAAAGATATAGCAGCAAGAGCAAAATGAAAGTACCCATTTGCAGTTTTCAATGGGAAAGCAATGACACAAACATCGTTTCTGTTTCTCTAAAGGTTTCAATTACCCAGGCCTCTTAAAAGCCTGAACAACATTAATCTCTACAAAGGGTCCATGTGTTTTGATGATTACAACAAAAAGGATTTGAATTCCAAGGGGAGTCACATAGTAAGGCCTGCTCACCCATGGAGACAAAGTGGCTG
>NW_006472530.1:0-285 GCF_000325575.1 Pteropus alecto | reverse complement strand
ATAAGAACCTTAAAGAAGTTCTTTACAAAAGTTCTTTACAGAAGTTCCAATTCTCCTCTCCCAGCCTTTGCGCTTTTGCTTTCATACATTTTACTTACACTATATTATGATCCCAATGCATTATTACTTTTCATTTAAAAGATTAATTATCCTTTAAAGAAAAATTATTTAAAGACAGAAAAGTCTCTATATTTACCCATGTAGTTAACATTTCTGCTCTTTCTCCTTTCTTAGTGTAGATCCAAGTTTCCATCTGATGTAATTTACCTCTGCTTAAAAACTTCT
>NW_006472529.1:0-286 GCF_000325575.1 Pteropus alecto | reverse complement strand
TAGGATTAGGGTTATTTTTAGGTTAAGGGGTTAGGATTACGGTTATTGCTAGATTAAAATTTAGGGTAAGGGTTATTCTTAGAGTTAGGGTTAAAATTTGGGTTAGGATTATCATTAATTTTAGGTTTAGGATTAGGGTTATGTTTAGGGTTAGGTTTGCAGTTAGGCTTTAGTTTTAGAGTTAGGGTTATGAGTAGGGTTTGGGTAAGGGGTTCAGTTAGGGTTAGAGTTATGTTTAGGGTTACAGTTAGAGTTATGGTTAGATTTACGGTTATGGTTAGGGAAA
>NW_006472528.1:0-286 GCF_000325575.1 Pteropus alecto | reverse complement strand
CTACAGCACGTGCAGAGCCCCAAGGTCCGGGGCACAGGACCAGGGGTAGCTGGGGAGGGGGCTTCAGGCAGTAAGAGCTGCACAGCAGGAAAGGTCTCTGATTGTCTTGATCACCCGCTGATGCTGACATAGGCCTTCTCCACCTTCCCGGGAGAGGCTTCTGTGGCTTCTAGAAGGCCGTTCCTCTTTGGATTCTGTGAATGGGGATCCATGACACTCTGCTGTGGAGGCCCTTCACCGTTCCTTTATTTGTGGGACAAGGCCTGGGAAAGTGAGAGTCACTGGG
>NW_006472527.1:0-286 GCF_000325575.1 Pteropus alecto | reverse complement strand
GTGTGAGGTTGGACACGGGTCGGGCCCTGACATGTGAGGAGAGACCTGCGGCCTTCGCTGCCCTGTGCAGGATGCCCAGCTGCCAGGGGCTCACTCGGCACCGTCCAGGCTCTACAGCGATGCTGGCGGGAGAGACATCTGGTGCCTGCGAAGGGGCCCGCTTGGGCCTAGGCACTGCGAAGGGCAGAGGTCGTCCTGTGGCAGGGAAGTCCCTCCTTCTAGCTCCCTTACCAGGACGGTGAAGTTGGGAATGGGCTGAGGACTGGGCAACTCCCCGGGCCCCGAA
>NW_006472526.1:0-286 GCF_000325575.1 Pteropus alecto | reverse complement strand
GTGGGTAGGAGCAGAGGGGGAGTACTAGACTGAGCGAGGGGACCTAGGGGATCGGCTCCACTTCTGTCCCTGGGATGGTCACTGCATGATGATGGGGACTTGGCCATTAGATGCCAGGCATATAGGAAGTGTTCCACAGATAGATGTCAGATGAATGAGACTTGTGACTTTGGGTGAACTTTCCTCCTCCCTGGGGTTGGATAGCTGCGAAGTCTCCCGGTAGGTTGAGTGTCACACAGATGGGTTTGGGAGATAAACATGAATATAGCGTTCAATCATACTGGTG
>NW_006472525.1:0-286 GCF_000325575.1 Pteropus alecto | reverse complement strand
TGAATAGCTAAACACAAGAGATTGGCCAACTGGAGGCAATGGTGCCAACTCTGTCTGCCACCAAATTTTATAAATAAAATTTTATTGGAACACAGCATTGCCTCTCATTACACGTTATCTCTGGTTTCTTGAACTATAGATGTAGAAGTCAGTAGCTACGGCAGAAAGTATACGACCCACAAAACCTCAGAAAACCACATAGGAAGATTGCCAACCTCTGCTGCATAATAAGTCTTGAAATGAGCTTGTGTGAGACCTCCAATGCTGTTGGTGCTTTTTTTTTTTT
>NW_006472524.1:0-286 GCF_000325575.1 Pteropus alecto | reverse complement strand
AGTCCAGCCGTTACCATGGAGACAAGAAAGGCTTCTTGTCCTGGAATCCAGATGTCTTACTGCCTGGACTTGGCCAGGGTCTCTGCCCACATTGGACCTTGCACTGCCTTGGAGCACATCTGCCCCCTGGTGGTCAGTCCTGGGAGGACCTGAGGCCTCACTGCCATCATTCCCAGCAGATCAGGGAAGCAATGAATTAAAAGGAGACCCTTTCTGGACGTAGTCTCAGTTCCCTGGCTTGTGTTACCCCGAATGACGAGAGTTTGCACTGTATACTGAGCATCAT
>NW_006472523.1:0-286 GCF_000325575.1 Pteropus alecto | reverse complement strand
GCAAGATTTGACTCTGACCACTGTATGTGGGGAATGGGTGCTTAGGTGCCGTGACCCAGGTAATGGTGGCCTGATTGTGCTGATGGAGAGGTGTGATGGGATCCAATGTGTTAAGCAGGTAGAACTGGTTAAGGTAGATTGTGGGGGGAAGTGGAGGACTTGTAGTGAATTGAATTATATCCCTTCCAAATACACATCCACCCAGTACCTCAGAATGGGACTTTCTTTGGAAATAGGTTTTTGCAGGTGTAATTAAGGTGACTATCAAGATGAGAATATTCTGGAC
>NW_006472522.1:0-286 GCF_000325575.1 Pteropus alecto | reverse complement strand
GCAGACACTGGCTGGCGTCTGCACAGCCCGGGTGGGAGGCTTGGCCAGGTGATCTAGGACCACCGACTAATCACATCGGTGACCCTTGTGCCAGACAGCGCTCTGTGGTTTGCGAAACTCTTTACATCAGTTACTATGGCTGGTTCACAAAATACTTGGAGAGAACGAAAGGCATAGTTTATGTTTTCTTCCCATTTTTACCTCTTAAGACAGAGGCTTAGAGAGAATGAGATTCTTGTCTGTGTTCACACAGCGTCATCTGGGAGACGGATGGTGGTAACATTTT
>NW_006472521.1:0-286 GCF_000325575.1 Pteropus alecto | reverse complement strand
TGGCAGGGGAACCCCTGGAGGTGGAGGAGGCAAGGCGGCTAAATAAACAGAAAGAGTAATTGTCCACAGCAGCATACACACGTGACTCAATTTCTGTGAATTTGACAACGATCTTTCTTAGCGTTAGAATGGATTTTTCTCAAAGTTCATTTAGATATTTTCCTAAACACTTTTCCAGATTTTAAAGAGGCTTGTCTTATTTCAGGAAGGGTACCCTTCTCACGGAAGGTAACAGCTAAGGGGTCTCTTGGGGGCTTGTATAAATCGTGGCTCGCTCTTTCTAACT
>NW_006472520.1:0-286 GCF_000325575.1 Pteropus alecto | reverse complement strand
GGTCAGGGAGAGGGGTCACGCCCCAGGTCCGGGGCATCTTTAGGGAAAGGCTGACCTTCGCCTCCAGCCAGGCCCGTCCACGATTTCTGTGCGTCCAGGTCACGCGCCTTTGCAACGCCGGAGGGGCCTTTGTATGTTTAGTTTGGGTCTATAGTTAATTAGAGAGTTAGTAATGTTTTTATGCCAAAGCATGGTGGTAAGGGATTACTATGATGTACGTACCAGTGCTAGAGGCTACATTACGAACCTTCCACACACACACACACGTGCGCGCGCACACACACAC
>NW_006472519.1:0-286 GCF_000325575.1 Pteropus alecto | reverse complement strand
GTGCACGCTGTCCTCGCTTTCCGAGAAGGGACTTCGGCATCTCGAAGGGCGTTTGAAGGGCACCGTGTGGCCGCCGGGCCCCCCGCCTGGCGAAGGTGTGGGTGCCTCCTGTCCCGGGGCACCCTCTTCCGGAACCGGCACCATGCACGGCCGCATCCGTGAGGCCCCTTTGCGTCCAGCGGCCTCGCCCTCGCCGTCACGGCCTCTCGGGGCCTGACGCGGGGAGCCCGTGGCATGTTCCTGTCCCCTAGAGCGACCATCCTCGTGTCCCAGTGAGACACGCACA
>NW_006472518.1:0-286 GCF_000325575.1 Pteropus alecto | reverse complement strand
TGGATGATATTCATATGGGAGTTATAGTAGACATAAAAATTTAATTATCTTTGGTAAAAATTTTAATCATTTCTTCAGTCCTTTACTTACATCGTATTTGTTTTTGAGTTCAAAGAAAAAAGTTGTTGTAAAAATTCAAAGAAAAAATATTCAAAGAAAAAAATCCTTAGTAAAAAACGTCTTCATGGATTTGTTTTGACTTAAAGACACGTGAGAGTAATGTCCAAAGAGAAAGCATATAAAAATATTCGTCTTTTTGTGTTTTTAACCTTAGATTATCCACTCC
>NW_006472517.1:0-286 GCF_000325575.1 Pteropus alecto | reverse complement strand
AAGTCTGTCCAGGTGGGAAATGTTCTCTGCCCAGCGGCCCGGTTTGGGGCTTGGGCACACCATTCCGGGGCTGAAAGTGGTTCTGACACAAAACTTCTGACATTTTCCCCTGCTGATCCTTCCCTTTCCCCAGTTAATCAGTCAATCAGAAACTAGAAACTGACTACCAAAGAAAAAGTAAGTTAAGAATTTTGTCTCCCTTGCTATGGCTTCTTGCTTTTTATTCCACTAGAGTCTTTTATATGGAAGGCTTGGGATTGTACTAGACACTGGGGAGACGTAAAGA
>NW_006472516.1:0-286 GCF_000325575.1 Pteropus alecto | reverse complement strand
ACACACGGTGGAAAGAAAGGGCAGTGTCTGTTGCACTTCTGATCCTGCGGACCCCAGGAAGCATAACCACACAGACTTGCAAAAATGTGTTGTAAAAGAAAAAGAAATATCCCAGAACCCCATTCGCTCATGATCATCAGCCTCTGCTCAGTATAAAAACAGTAAACGAAACCCAGTGCTTGGTTCTAAAGAGCTCATTCACTATGCATGGTCTGTTACCGAACAAAACACACAAACACATTGGGCTGACACAGCCTGTCATTCCATGAAAAGTAAGGAGGGTAAA
>NW_006472515.1:0-286 GCF_000325575.1 Pteropus alecto | reverse complement strand
CATCAAGAGAAAGGGCCACCTGATGATCACCGCTTGGCCAGGGACCAGCGCAACTCCAAAGAAAAAGAAGCATGCGGCCCCTACAAGACGCTCCCTACGAATCCAACTCAAGCAACGCAGCAAAGAAGGCGATGCAAGGGCCCAGAAGACCGACTCAAATGTTCAGGGACCGAGTGGCACCCGGTCATTCATGTTGCCTAGTTTCTGGTCCTTTGGTGGTATGGCCAGACGTGCCAGGGAAGAACCTTACCCTAGTGAGCCAGCTGGCCCTAGTGGGGAGGGCACA
>NW_006472514.1:0-286 GCF_000325575.1 Pteropus alecto | reverse complement strand
AAATGTGGTATATACATACATGGAATAGTATTCAGGCTTAAAAACGAAGAAAATTCTGCAATATACTACAACATGTGTGAACTTTGAGGATATTATGCTAAAATAAGGCAATCGCAAAAAGACAAATAGTGTATAATTCTACTTATATGAGGTACTTAGAAAAGTCAAATTCAGAGAGACAGAAAGGACGACAGCGGTTGTCAGGGACCATGGGGGAGGGAAGAATAAGCAATTATTGTTATATATGTTATATGATTTTTACCACAATTTTAAAAATTGAAAAAAA
>NW_006472513.1:0-286 GCF_000325575.1 Pteropus alecto | reverse complement strand
GAGCCAGGCCTTTGAGCGATAGCTTGCCTGTGTCTTTGGAACTTGCAACTCTCTAATAAACCTTACTTTCTTGGCTGCAAAACCTGTACATATCTCTTCTTTGGCTTAGATGCACGCAGGTAGACAGACCCCTTTTTTGTCCCAATAACAATCATTATCTTCATCATCATCATCACCATCATCATCTCATATAGAATTTTGTCCCAGATGAGATTCTAAGTATTGTATATATAATAACTCATTCAATCCTCACAATAACCCATGAGACAGGTTATGTTTCTCCCCC
>NW_006472512.1:0-285 GCF_000325575.1 Pteropus alecto | reverse complement strand
GGGAGTCTACAGGCAAGCATCATGTCGCCTATGTTGAATGCTACCCCCACACAACCCATTCAGAATCTGCATCGGCCCGGTGAGATCAGCCCACACCACCTGGTGTGTCCCTGAGACCACGCTCTACTCAACCCACAAATTAACTGTGGTAAGCACGATTGGGCAGCCAGGCCCACTCTGTACTTTCCTTGGGCTGCAAAACTGAGAGCAAATGACAGCACTCAGCTCATTCGACTCACACACAGCCCATGCACCCCAAGAAAGACTTTCAGTGGTGGGCCAAAA
>NW_006472511.1:0-286 GCF_000325575.1 Pteropus alecto | reverse complement strand
ACATTGGGAAGCCTACACTGAGAGGCTTTTGCCAACCAGTCATTCTCCTCAGAGCCATAGAGAGGATGCTTCGGCTTTCCCCTGGCATCAGACCAGGTCCCATGGCCTTTAGAAAGTTGGTCACGTGAGGGCGGCTCAGCCAGATATTCACGGCAGAGACAGTAAGCGGCCTTTTACCTTGTCGAGTCAAGAAAGTCTCCCGGACATGTCCCTGGTCCCTAGACCCCTGCTCAAGGTTGGGATCCTCATTAGTCCTGAAGAGCATCCATTCCGACATTTTTCCGTG
>NW_006472510.1:0-286 GCF_000325575.1 Pteropus alecto | reverse complement strand
TGCTCTTGTTTAGGGCACTTACCATGAATGGAGCATGCAAGACTGGAGTTGCTCAGGGTGAGTCAGTGAGCGTGAAGGCCAATGACATGGCTGTGCATCACTGTGCCTCACTGTCCGCTTCTATGGACTTTCATAAACGCTGTGCAGTTACAAGATTAAATCAAGCACAGGAAAAAATGATGCAGTCAAAAGCTGTGATGAACACAAGATCTATGAATTTTTCAGATCAATTAAAATCTTATGGGACCACTGCCCTATATGTGGTCTGTTATTGACCAAAACGTTG
>NW_006472509.1:0-285 GCF_000325575.1 Pteropus alecto | reverse complement strand
ACTTGACTAAAAATTGAAAATATCCCCCAGAAATAACATCACTGTGTTAGTTTATATGCACTTATTCAAATACCTTCCTTCTACTGATTTAATTATTCCCCTTCATTGTTATAATTGTTTCCCATCCATTTCTCATAAATATCCCTTTCCTCTACCTCCTAATTAGAACACTATTTGGGTTTCTGCCCGAATCGGTGCTTCCTGAATAGCTATCTTTTTGGTTCTCAAGTAAATGCTTGTTGCCTCTCATTTGGCCTTTTATTATTATTATTATTATTATTATTA
>NW_006472508.1:0-285 GCF_000325575.1 Pteropus alecto | reverse complement strand
AAAGTGATCATTGAGGCGGATATTGGCAACAGACACGAGAAAGGTCTCAGGTGCCCGATTCTGGCAGAGCGGAAAATCCAAATGCAAACATTAAGAATCGAACGGTTAAACAGGCAATCGAAAATGAGGACGTCCACAGAGGGGTACAAGGAAACACACATGACTACCAAACAGGAAGAAGATGTGGAACCTTACTCAGAAGCAAAGAAATGCAAACCGAAACGGTCACGGCCGATCATTTGCTACCTTACAAGTTGCCCAGAGTGAAAAGAAAGTGATCAGTGA
>NW_006472507.1:0-286 GCF_000325575.1 Pteropus alecto | reverse complement strand
GGGAGAAACAAAGAAGCTGCCTCTTGCAGTCAGAGTCCTTGTAGGAGGAGGGAGTGAGGGGAATATGCAGTGAGTTCCCTGAACAGCCCTGCCTGCCTGAGAAAGCTGTAAGCTCCATGCTGCTGGTGACAGGGCCCAGGCATCAGGACAGAAAGCAGAGATGTAGGGATGGCAGAGAAGGGATACAGCAGAGAAGCAGTGAGGGCAGTAAAACAACAGTTGATTATTACCAGATGCAGATGCAAAACACGAGGCTAAGCCACAGCCTCCATCCCACAACCCAGAG
>NW_006472506.1:0-286 GCF_000325575.1 Pteropus alecto | reverse complement strand
AAATTGCTTTAATTTAAAAGTAAATTAAATTTTTTAAAATAATATAAGCAATATTTAAATTTAGAAAGTTTTACCTACAAATTTAAACTAAGTAAGTTTTTATAAAAAAAATTTGAATTTAAAGTAATATAAAATCTTATATGATTATAATAACATAAAATATGGTGCAAATAAAAATTAGAGAATTAACAAATAAATAAAAATAATTTCTTTAAAAACTAAATTAAAAATTAGTTAATTCACATTCATAAAAGGTCAAAAGTTAAAAATAAAATAATGTTTAAAT
>NW_006472505.1:0-286 GCF_000325575.1 Pteropus alecto | reverse complement strand
TGACACATGGGCTTGTTGATGCCACTTACTGTGCGTTTTTCTTTCCGAGGTTCTCCACACAACTGACTAAAACAGAGGTCCTGAAGCATGATCGCGTGATGTGTCGAAGGCTATCAACTGTGTTCAAGTGTCTCAAGAAGAAACGAGATACCAGAGATTGGTGTGGAGTATCTGGCATTAGGAAGAAGATGGTTCCCATCAGAGTGGCGAGCAAGGGGTGGTTTTAACAAATAAAAGAGTTATTTTATTTATTTATTTTTATTTTTTTTTTTTGCGAGGCAACCCT
>NW_006472504.1:0-285 GCF_000325575.1 Pteropus alecto | reverse complement strand
CCTTTTGAGAGATGGACTCTGGGCCAAGAGGTCAGTTCACGTGCACAAAGTCACGTAGCGGACTGCCGCTGGTGCCGGAACTCGGGGCCAGGCCCGCGCGCCCGCCCCGGCTCCCTCGGGCCACCCTGACCCCCACCCCACCCCCGGGCTCACCCTGCTTGCTGACAATAAATGCTGAACACGCCAGCCATGCACAGCGTTGCGGGCTGGGTCACGACGGAGGACTCAGACAGGAGGACTCAGACAGGAGGACTCAGACAGGAGGACCCGGGGACCTCAGTCCCG
>NW_006472503.1:0-285 GCF_000325575.1 Pteropus alecto | reverse complement strand
ATGGGGCTAGTCAGGTGGTACTCTGTTGTGGTCTGATGCCAGTCTCCAGTTGTATTAGTTCTGTGGTCCCTTTTGCGGGGCAGGCTCCCATGTAGGCCAAGGTCAGCCACTACCTTTGATTACTCAAAGCTACCTGGTAGGATCTACAAAATGTTCAGCAGATGGTTGCTGCCTATGCTGGATCTGGAGGTAACTGAGAGAGACCACATTGTGAGCCAAGGTCAGTTACCACCAGTCTAGGCCTGGATAGTTTAGCAAAAGGACTAGTGCATCTCAAAGCCTGAG
>NW_006472502.1:0-285 GCF_000325575.1 Pteropus alecto | reverse complement strand
ATAAGAATTATGCTTAATAAAGTTCAATATTTAAAATTGATATTTGCCTGGTCCAGACTCTAGGGTGGAAGCAGATTTTTAAAAGGTATCAGTATGGTCAGATACACTTGATGTTACAGATTGATGGGCTGCGATTAGCCTCTTTTAAGTAGGAAACTTACATCCAAGGCTCAATTCCCTTGAGCTTGGCTGCAGAGAAATTCACAAAAATAAGAACCTGGAAAAGACCCTGCTAGAGGGATTTGTCCTGGATTCACATTTCCCACTGAAATAAAGGCTAATCAC
>NW_006472501.1:0-285 GCF_000325575.1 Pteropus alecto | reverse complement strand
AGAAAATGTTTGGAGAACTGAACTGACTCACTCACAAATGGAGACAAAAATTACCGTTTGAATAAAACTAGATTGATTTCTTGCTAAAACGAAAGCATGAACATTCTCCCAAAGATTATTACAAAAATATAAAAGAGTTTACACAATAAAACATTTAAAAATGTTTAAGATGTCTTCCAAAATTGTTCAACATACAAATGTTATAAAACAAAATTCAGCTGAATAAATTCAAAGATCTAATTGACCTTATTAAATGACCATGAATAGAACAGCACACCACCAAGA
>NW_006472500.1:0-285 GCF_000325575.1 Pteropus alecto | reverse complement strand
GTGATGACCTCCTTTAGCTTTTTCTTGTCTGGAAACTCTCTTTCCATTCTAAATGATAGCCTTGCTGGGTAGATCGATCTTGATTGTAGGTCTTTCCCTTTCCTCACTTTGAATATTTTATGCCAATCTTTTCTGGCTTGTAAAGCTTCTGTTGAGAAATCAGCTGATAGTCATATGGGAGCTCTTTAGTATATAACTAATTGCTTTTTCTCTGACTGCTTTTAAGTTTCTTTGTCTTTAACCTTTGGTGTTTCAATTACAATGTGTCTTGGTGTGGGCCTCTTT
>NW_006472499.1:0-285 GCF_000325575.1 Pteropus alecto | reverse complement strand
CCAGTGTGAGTCTCAGCAAGGAGCACCTGACTCGCGGAGGATACACCTGGATGTGGCTTAGGTGGGATCACAAGTTGGGGGAGGCGAGGTTTCAGGTAATCTTCTGGGTGGAATGACCTCTGTTATCCAGTTTGTTGACTTCACAGCTATGGCAGTGCTGTGTCTGTGCACTCGTAGTGGAGAGGGCTCAACAGGAAAGAATGGATACCACCGGCACTTCTGTACTGACTGAGTCTCTTCTCGGCCCTCACTCCAACAATATCTCCCTGTAAGTTCCTGGTGCCC
>NW_006472498.1:0-285 GCF_000325575.1 Pteropus alecto | reverse complement strand
GAGCAGGCAGACTCAGTGGTTTGCATCTCTAAGCACTGACAGCCACAGCACATGGTCTCAGAGCTGGTCACCTGGCTCTCCTCCCTCACCAGCCTGAATTATGTGGAAGTGGGGCCCACATCTCATTTATATCTGGATCTTCAATGCTTAGCACACACCAGCCCACGGCGACAGCCAGTGGCCTGAGAACCACTGCAGTTATGTTGCTTCTTGTCAGGGTGGGCTGTAGGTTCTCCAGCTGGTTTTCTGAAGAACCAGATTGCTGTGTGGCAGAAGAGTCTGCTT
>NW_006472497.1:0-285 GCF_000325575.1 Pteropus alecto | reverse complement strand
GAACCATGCAGTGACTGAATGACCACAGGTGGATTTAGAGAAATCCATTAGCAGTCCCGGGATTTAAATGTGCAGTATGGCAAGCAAACAAGTAAAAGAAACAAGAGGTGGACCAGTTTAATCTATGGACGTGGGCAAAATTCTTGTATGCATGACACGAAACCCTGAAGGGGAGAAGGAAACGACTACTCAAAGCGCGTGTAAAAAAAAAAAAAAAGGATCAAAATCCTTAACATCTTTTTCTTTCTCAGCTAAATTTTCGAGACACATTTTCCACTAAGGGGA
>NW_006472496.1:0-285 GCF_000325575.1 Pteropus alecto | reverse complement strand
CGGATGCTCAGCGCCGGAAGCCTTGTCTCACCTTGCGATGTCGACAGAGCTGGTGGCAGTGGGACATCTCGAGGGTTCGCCAGCTCTAGCGTAAAGGAACTCCTCCGGGTCCTTGCATCAGCGGGCTCTCGAGTGTAAGTCAGGCACGGCTCTAGATGCTTGTGCAGTTCCCAGGCTGTAGACTTGTGAACAGACCTTAGGAATCGAAAGGTTAGGCATTAGCGTGTCTGTGGGAAGAGTTCAAGGTCAAGAGACGATGCGATGCACATGCTCCAAGGCCGCGGG
>NW_006472495.1:0-285 GCF_000325575.1 Pteropus alecto | reverse complement strand
TTCTCAAAGAGGTGCTTGCATAAGGACTTGGGTCAGAAACGCATGTTTAGCATGATGGTCTGCTCAAAAATTTTTCCTAGCTTCTACAGTGTCTTTTATACTGTTAGATGTTGTCTTTATAACAAAAATTTATTTGAGTAGTATGAAGACATCAAATAATTTATGCATTTGCTGTCCATTTTTACTAGGGATTCATGAGATACACGAGAGGGTTAAGAAATATTAGACAGTAAAGAAACCTTGTCATTTCCAGTTTCAGAAGCATTGAACTATGTTAAAAACCTA
>NW_006472494.1:0-285 GCF_000325575.1 Pteropus alecto | reverse complement strand
CATCAGCCAGCTGCAGGGAGGAGAGGCTAAGTGGATGGTAATGATTTGCAACAAAATCAAATGTCTCACTTGTGCAACATTGCCCTCTGGAGGACAGAGGCAGGACCACAAATCTTAGAGAGAACTGTGTTTCCTTCTCATTTCAGAGAGGTGATGTCAAGACTGCAACATAATTTGTGTCTTCTTTCCCGAATCTGTGATGATGTCACCTTCTATAGTCCTTTGTGTTAGTCCTAAAACAAAAGAGAAATGGGAGTTAAGTAAAAATAGAAGAGTAACTTACTT
>NW_006472493.1:0-285 GCF_000325575.1 Pteropus alecto | reverse complement strand
AGTTGTCCTTGGCTTCAAGCAGAACATGCTGGGGCGTGTGAGCATGTGTGGGCTCATGCTGATGCTACCTGACTCCATGCAATAAAGCTCTTGGGGGCTGGAAAATGCAGTTGTCCTAGAACTTTCTGAGGAGTCACATGTTTCTCTATTTCTTATAAAATTCAGGCTAATGAGCGGGTAGATGAAGGCCTGTTGTCCTAACTGATTCTATCATCTCTTTATGCTTGAGTCTTACCGACGAATGCAATGTTATTCGATCACTGTACAACTGGGTAGTTGAGAGTT
>NW_006472492.1:0-285 GCF_000325575.1 Pteropus alecto | reverse complement strand
CTGCACTGGCTGCAGGCTGAAGATAAAGCCACACGTCATTTTAAAAAAAATTAATAAACTTTATACTTTAGACCAGTTTTAAATTGAGTGGAAATTACACTTCTGCGTACTCAAAAGTACGATTTTGAGTTTCATAGCAAAATTGAGTGAAAAGTACAGAGATTTCCTGTATACCCCCTGTGCCACCCTCAACCCTACAGCCTCCTCCATGATCAACACCCCCTACTCGAGTGGTACACGTTACTATCATTGAACCCACATTGACACATCATTATCACTCAAAGT
>NW_006472491.1:0-285 GCF_000325575.1 Pteropus alecto | reverse complement strand
CCAGGAACCACCAGGGACAAAGACCAAATATATAGTTGTCATAATCTGCCTCTTTGTATAGTCTATTTCATTTAAAGTCTTCTTCATCATTCATTCGGTGAGGTCGATGCTGTCACTCCATCTCAATGATTAGGAAACAGGGCCTCAGAGAGGTTAGTAGATTTGCCGAAGGTGCCACAGCAGAGCCAGGATTCCATCCCCGGTTTTGGACAATCCAGAGTCTGCCAGATTCAGAGAAAGGACAGCTTCGCCCTGCTGATAGGGGTTAAAAGGAGACAGGTCCCC
>NW_006472490.1:0-285 GCF_000325575.1 Pteropus alecto | reverse complement strand
TGGAAATAAGGTCATTGCAAATGTAATTAGTTAAAATGAGGTCATACGGGAGTAGGGTGGGCCCTTAATCCAATAGGATTGGTGTCCTTAGAAGTAGAGGAGAAGAGACACAGAGATGCAGACACATGAAGGAAGAATACCATTTGGTGACAGAGGTAGGGACTGGAGTGCTGCAAGCCAAGGAACAGCAAGGATTGCTGGCAGACCACCAGAAGCCAGGAAGAGGCAAGGCAGAATTCTCCCCTACAGATATTTGAGAGATCATGGCTCTGCAGGCACACAGAT
>NW_006472489.1:0-285 GCF_000325575.1 Pteropus alecto | reverse complement strand
CAGAAGACTTTTGTCATCATGCAGTAGATGAATACCATGTAGTTTCTTGCGAAAATGACGAAACCGCTGTTTTAAAGGTAAATTTACCTTGGAAGTAACATTAAGGTGGCTTGGAGGGGGATGGGGGCTGTGGAGACAGGAGGCGGGAAGAGTCCCCAGAGGGTTTTCCCGCTGGAGATTGGGATGGGTGCTGAAGGGGACACAGGGAGACGATGTGTGCGTCCTGCCTGGGACACAGCCCTACTGCAGCCCAGTTAAATAGTTAAACTTCTTGGAACCTTGGTT
>NW_006472488.1:0-285 GCF_000325575.1 Pteropus alecto | reverse complement strand
CCGCAGGCATGGCCGGCTATTTCTGAGGACGCAGACGTCGCCTCTGGGATCACAAATGGGGGCTCAGAACCTGTCTTGGTGCCAATAAACTGTCTGTCATCCACACCTGCAAGGGACGGGAAGATGAAGCCTCAGGCCCAGCCGGGTGCGTGATTTCCTTGTTGACGGCAGAGTCCTCGTCCTCCTGCCACATTTGTTTCAGGGAGGGTTGAGGAAGTCGCCCCCATGAGGACTTAGCCCTGTGGTTGTCATGGAGACAGCCCCTGCCCACAGCCTCTGTCTGGG
>NW_006472487.1:0-285 GCF_000325575.1 Pteropus alecto | reverse complement strand
ATTCCTCATGTCCTTCAAACCTTTCCTCAAGGTCACCTCCCCAGTGAGGCCCACACTGACCTCCCAAATCATAATGACCACCTTCCCTGTTCCCACACCCGCACACTCTAGATCACCATCCCCACTACAGTTTCCCCACAACACTTGTCCCCTTCTAACATAAACACCTTCCTTATTTGCTGTGCTTATATAGTCTGCCTCTTCTCACCTGAACATATACTCTGCAAGGCCAGCAATTTCTGATTTCACTTCACTGATTTTTCCCAGATGCAAAAACTGTGCCAT
>NW_006472486.1:0-285 GCF_000325575.1 Pteropus alecto | reverse complement strand
TGGGTCCTGACGCATCACGGTGCTTTCGTACTGCTCGGTTCGGCTTGCCGTGATCTTCAGGATTTGCGTCTCCGTTCGTGACGGCGAGGCACCCGCGGGTCCCCCCCCGTTGCGTCCGTCTGGCGTCGGTGTCGGGACGTCGCCCGCCTGGCGTCCCCTCCTCCTTTATTTCTGCAGGACGTCGTCAGCGTGGCGTCCTTTCCCGCGTGTCTCATAGGATTCGTTCGCCGGCCCAGCCGCCGGGCGCACGGTCCTGTCGGTGATGATCGTGGGCAGGTTTTTAAG
>NW_006472485.1:0-285 GCF_000325575.1 Pteropus alecto | reverse complement strand
TTTGCTGACACAATCCTAATTCTGTTCAAGTTCACTTTCAGCACAGACATGTGCTCGAGAATGTGACCTCCTCCCTTACCACAGTGTGATTCCTGATTGGTCAAAGGCTAGTGGTGGTGTTCCTCTTGCCACCAGCTGGTTTTGACAATACGTGACCTGATTTTGAACAAGCAGACTTGTGGGAAGGCTGCTGGGGGTCCATTACTTATAAAAAGAGACACGTGAGATGCAAAAAAACGACTTAGATGAGAGAGGCTCTATTCATCCCTCTGGCGACCAAATCAA
>NW_006472484.1:0-285 GCF_000325575.1 Pteropus alecto | reverse complement strand
CGTTAGGGAAACAATCCAACCTGCGGCTGCAAAGTTTGCTGCTCACGCACCAACAAGGATGGCAAGAAGCTCGGGCGAGATGCGCGATCTTTTTGTGCAGAATGTGATCTTCCCCTCTGTGTTCCACACTTTGGAATTTACCACGAAAGATTATTAAGTATTGATTGTCATGTACATTGGTTACATTAGGAGTAGAGACAAGTTCTGTTTAGAAACAACCCCGAGAACAGTTTTCATATTCTCACATTAGAAACTAGTCAGATTTGCTTCAGCCTCAAAGAGCGT
>NW_006472483.1:0-285 GCF_000325575.1 Pteropus alecto | reverse complement strand
TGATAGTTAAATACACTAAATGCAGAACTCAGAGCCCTAAATGTAAATTCTTCATGCTCAGGGCTCACAGATATCAAGCTTGCACGTTCAATTCGAAGAAAACTTACACTACCAGTACAATTCCAATTTAAAATATCAGTACAACGGATGACACTGTTTCAGTGACACCAGATCACAAGTGCTGTGTTTTATAGTTAAAAGCTGTGTTTTATGTTTTATGGGTATGGATTTAACTCAGAAGATTTGAAACCTCACAAATCATTTTAGTCATTGTCATTACCAAGT
>NW_006472482.1:0-285 GCF_000325575.1 Pteropus alecto | reverse complement strand
TCTCTGTCTGACTTATTTCACTTAGCATAATATTGACTGGGTCCATTCCCGTTGTTGCAAATGGCAAGATCTCATTTTATTAGGACAGAGTAATCTTCCTCTCTATATAGGTACCACCTCTTCTTTATGTATTCATCCATTCAGGAATTTTAGGTTGTTTCTGTCTCCACGCATATCTTCACTTCTTTAAAAAACTTGTCCTCTCATTTTTCCCCTTATTTCAAACTGTCCTTGGGCTCATTTGCTTTTTTCCCTCCCTTATTGTCTGCATATTGCAGGAACACT
>NW_006472481.1:0-285 GCF_000325575.1 Pteropus alecto | reverse complement strand
GTATACACAGTGCTGAGAACAGAGGCTGGTACACGGTAATTGCTGTGTTTCAGCACAAGATGTGGTTAGTATAATCATCACTCACAAAGCTGATTTAATCAAAACCACAGTCCCAAGGCCAATAGTAACAACCTGAGGTCTTACGACTCCATGGCCTCACCTTTGCCAAACAAAACATGGAAGAATGACATGCACAGTTGCCATCACAGCTTCTCTGGAGGTTGGGGTGAGCCGGGGTGGTGGGATCTCACAGTGTTTTCTCTAAGCTATTTAGGTCCCTGTTCT
>NW_006472480.1:0-285 GCF_000325575.1 Pteropus alecto | reverse complement strand
AGTGAAAGAAACCAAACACAAAAGGTCACCTATTTTATAATGCCACTTATACCCAATACCCAGAATAGGCCAATCCATGCAGCTAGAAAGCAGATTAGTGGTTGCCAGGGGAGGCGGGGGAGGGAGCAATGATGAATGACTTCTTAATGAGTGTGGAGTCTCCTTGGGGAGTAATGAAAATATTTGGAATTAGATAAAGAGAATGGTTGCACAGTATTGTGAATGTACTGAAAGCAGCTAGATTGTATACTTTCAAATGGTTAATTTTATGTTATGTGAATTTCA
>NW_006472479.1:0-285 GCF_000325575.1 Pteropus alecto | reverse complement strand
GTTGCTTAAATGTTGATTAAAATTCAAAATTTAAGAAATATTGCTCTTGTCTGGAAACAGATGGCGCACACAAAATGATTACAAAGTGTCTTTAACAAAGGAACTTCTCACGGGGTGAGGGCAGTGTTAACAGGACAACTAAGGGAGATGGGCACCTGGGGACGGGGTGCAAATAAGCAGTAAATCAACCTTCCAAGAAACTTCCCTGTTATCATCAACTTTGGCTTTAAAATGAAATTCGTTTACCCATATCTTATCCATAGATGTTTTCAGTGTTAAAATCAG
>NW_006472478.1:0-285 GCF_000325575.1 Pteropus alecto | reverse complement strand
TGGGAGTCAAGAAATAGAAAGTCTTAGGAGACATAATACGTCCTCCCAACCCCGACTCCCACCCAAAACAGAATCCTTAGCATTACAATTTAAAATTAAGTGCTGTGGAGAACCAGAAGTTTTAAGTCTTAATATAAACCAGTGAAATTGTCTAATTTCACAAAGAATATCTACAGAGTAAAACGATCAAAATTTTGTGGTTAAAAATAATTAACGCTTGAGCGTTTTCAACAAGAAAGATCCTTGTTAAAAGGCAGCTTTTGAAGCGCGAGAGAATTTCAACTG
>NW_006472477.1:0-285 GCF_000325575.1 Pteropus alecto | reverse complement strand
CCATAATTTTTTAGAATGTAATTACTGGGGTCCAGAAGTTAAAGTATTGAGGCTCCAATGGTAAAGTGACTTGTCCTGGATTGTAACAACCATTAGTAGCAGAGCTGGGACTTAAACTCTGTGTGCTGGTCTTTAAGTCTAGCATCTTTCCTCTCTGTCTTGCTACCCATGGAATTCCTTCTCTTTCACTGAACTTGTTAAAACAACTTGTCTAAAATAACTTTGCCTGAGGCTAACTCTTCCCACCACCTTCTTATTCTAATTACAATGCTGGACTGGCCTTTT
>NW_006472476.1:0-285 GCF_000325575.1 Pteropus alecto | reverse complement strand
AGGCCTCGGGGCACCTCGGGGTTCCCTGGGACCCCACTTTGGGAACCACAGCCCTCACGCCCGAGCCACTTTTCCGGGCTCCTTTGCGTCCTCCCTCGCCAACGCCAGACACCCCGTTTTTCATGAGGAACCACAGATCTTGTTGTTATTATTATTTTTTATACAAGCGCATCCGACCAGAGATCTTTGAGGAAGAAGTCACACCAGAGTGACACCCCAGTAACTCTCTCCGTCTGCATGCTCTCTGCACGAAGTCCTTCTCGTTTGCCTTGAACCCTTTTCTAA
>NW_006472475.1:0-285 GCF_000325575.1 Pteropus alecto | reverse complement strand
ACCTAAACCTAAACCTAACTCTAACCCTAACTGTAGCATGATACCTAACCCAATACCCTAACCCTAACCCTAAACCTGATGCGAATCTTAACCCTAATAGTAACCCTAATGCTATCTTATGTCTAAACTATACCTAAACCTAACCCTTACCCTAACCTACCCTAATTCTAACTCTAATCCTAACTCTGATCTCTTACCCAACCATAACACTTACCCTTTCCCTAAACTACCTTAACCCTAACCTTGAGCGAAACCTAACCCTAAATATAACCCTAACCCTAATCT
>NW_006472474.1:0-285 GCF_000325575.1 Pteropus alecto | reverse complement strand
TGAGGACAATGTAAGGTAGCCTTTAGGGGATAGCAGAGATGTCAGTTACCTGGCATATTAGATACTACTATACTCTCTCCCTCAGCTGAGGCAGACATCACTAATCGATTACAGTAGTCTTTCCCAATAAGCCTAGTTGGCCTCAAAATACTTCTCAACATAGCCCTCCAAGAAATAAGCAGACCGTAATTGCAGAGATTTGCCATTCTCCCTACTCTTGAGTCTTAGGACCAGGACCCACCTCTTCAATCTAGCTAAAAAGTGCTCCAGAGATTGGGGGAAAAA
>NW_006472473.1:0-285 GCF_000325575.1 Pteropus alecto | reverse complement strand
ACAAAGACATCACAAGAAAACTACAGATCAATATCTTTTATAAATATAGATGCAAAAGTCCTCAACCAAATTCTAGCAAACCCAGTTCATTAATATATTAAAAGTATTATATATCATGACCAAGTGGGATTTATTTCAGGAATGTAAGAGCATTTCCAACATAAGAAAATCAATCAATGTAATATATCACTCTAATAGAACAGAAGATCAAAACCACATGTTCATCTCAATAGATGTAGAAAAGGCATCTGACATTTCTCCAAAGAAGATATACAAATGGCCAAT
>NW_006472472.1:0-285 GCF_000325575.1 Pteropus alecto | reverse complement strand
CCAATATAAAAATTGATGAAGGACTTGGATATATATTTCTTATTTCTCTAAAGAAGATGCACAGATGGCCAACAAGCACATGAAAAGATGCTTATCATTAGGGAAATGTAACTCAAAATCACAGTGAGGTACCACTTCACACCCATTAGGATGGCTATAATCAAAAGAAGTGGAAAGTAAATGTTGGCAAGGATATGGAAAAACTGGAACCCTAGCACTTTACTGGTGAGAATATAAAATGATTCAGTTATTGTGGAAAACAGTTTGGTGGTTTCTCAAAAAGTT
>NW_006472471.1:0-285 GCF_000325575.1 Pteropus alecto | reverse complement strand
AAAAGATTTTACCTATGAGCTTAAGTATTTATAGATTTTAATATAAAGACATAGAATTTAAAATATCAATGATTTAACAGAATTTTCTCTAAACTTACCATATACCTCAGCATTGATATTTTCTTATCTAAAAATTTGGTTCACAGAGAAAAATCCATTGAGGTTATAAACAATTTTAGTTTTATTAGCCCTTAAAATACAAGTTTGAAGAAAATTGCTGGCAATTATATGAAAAACTTAAAATAAATTCATATTAAAAAAATATATTCTTTATAAAATAAAATA
>NW_006472470.1:0-285 GCF_000325575.1 Pteropus alecto | reverse complement strand
AGCAGGAATAATGACAGACTAGTCACACTGATATAATAGTACTTAAGGCATCACAACACCACACCTTATAGCAAGGCCACTTAGTAGAAACACTAGCCATACATATATGAAAAAACATCTGCTTCACTAACCTCTGCAGAATTAACTCCCTGACCTCTCTACAGAGTGAAAAGTCTTCATTCTACTCTCCTAGTTCTATTCGGATGTTCCACAGGCACATCCTTTGAACACATGGTTATGTCCAAAACTAAATTCATCACCTTACCTAGGGCCTGCTCTTTCCCC
>NW_006472469.1:0-285 GCF_000325575.1 Pteropus alecto | reverse complement strand
ACAAGGGAAGGACAGCCACCGACCGACCTTCCCGGGCTGTCAATCAACTGGTTGCACAAGGCCCACTCACACCGCCAAGGGTCATCTTCAGTTAAAGTCCACCGACGGCTACGGGAGGAACCAGCGAAAAGACGCCCTGTGGGGTTTGGGGCCAGCCCCATGGAGGGGTCACGGCGCAGCCCCTGGGGTTGTGAAGCGAGGCCACGGCACCGCGGCGGAGCATCAAGCGTCTTTCGAGCGACCCCTGGCGCCCTGCGATGCCCTGGAGGAGGCAGAACAGGGCCC
>NW_006472468.1:0-285 GCF_000325575.1 Pteropus alecto | reverse complement strand
CAGGGGACCTCGCTCTGCTAACCCCCTGTGAAACTAGCTATTTCAAAATAAAAAGTTTTTTTAAAAAGCAGTATTATGGATGCAGCAAGAACAACTGAGTCCGTTAAAACGAGGACTCATAAACATGCTTACTCGAGAGTCGCTTTTTAAACGATTACATTTTCAGTGTTTGAAAGAGCCACACCATAAGGAGAAGAAATCTAGAAGGAAACAGAACAAATTCTTAGGGGGCTGGGTTTTTGTTAATTGGGGTCATAATAGGAAAATATCCTGAAGAATAGTTTC
>NW_006472467.1:0-285 GCF_000325575.1 Pteropus alecto | reverse complement strand
GGGGAGCCCCGAAGGAGACGAGATGCCATCCTCCTCCATCTGGACACTTGCCGGTCACCTGCCAGGCGCCAGGTGCTGCGGACACTGTGCTTGCGGTCAAGTGGGGGAGGCCGGCGACCAAAACATCCCCCGGCCGTGCAGGGCCGCGGGCCAGTGTGCACGGGCTGGAAGGGCTGTGCACGCGTGGTCTGCAGAGGTCACCCAGGTCTCGCACGGGGAGGCCCGCTGTGCGTTTCACAAGCAAGGACGCGAGGCCGTGTCCCCACAGCTGGCCCCAGGGTGCTA
>NW_006472466.1:0-285 GCF_000325575.1 Pteropus alecto | reverse complement strand
CCTCTCCTGCTTCCTCACTTCCGAACCTTCCAGGCACTCTGCTAGTTGGGCCCCTCTGGAATATAAGCTTGTGGCACTTACTACAATTGTAACTAACTGTGTGATGACGGCTCAGAGCAAACCTGTCTCATTAAAGGGTAGACTCTGCTCAGTGCTTTTTGGCATCTTAGGAATGGGCGTTGGTGGCTGGGGACAGATGTGCCTGTGTATGTAGCTCCAAGCCCAGTCCTTACACAAATCACCGAGACGGATGGCACCAGCCGCTGTGCCTGATGAGGAAACTGA
>NW_006472465.1:0-285 GCF_000325575.1 Pteropus alecto | reverse complement strand
GCAACAAAAACAACAGCCAAAAACATGGTAAATAGAAAACTTGAGTGAGATTATATCATATTAGATCACATTGTTTGTTGCAAATGAACAGATTTGATGATATCAACAGTTAAAGAGTGAGAGAATGTATACTCTCAGATACTACTGGTGAGAAGTAAATTGAAACATTTTTTAAGGCTTTATAACAAACATTTTTTAAATGATGCTAGTTTTCTTTAAGTGTAATTTGGTAGTATCTATTAGAATTTAAATTATGCAAACCTTTTTGACCCAGTAATTGTATGT
>NW_006472464.1:0-285 GCF_000325575.1 Pteropus alecto | reverse complement strand
AAGTCTGATAAGTCTGTTCAGAAACTTTGAGCAACCATTATCAGAGTGCTGTCCTTTTAACATCAAGATATGCAAAACAAAGTTTTATAACAGCAAAAATTTTATCATAACAAACAAAATGTTGAGTTCAATTCGATGCAGAACAAGGCAAATTTCCCCGAGTATAGGGGGCAGCGAGGGGCTGGGCAGACCAAGCCCTGCGCCAAGAGAAGAGGTGCCTTTGATGTAGAGTGTGGAAAGAATTCCAGACACATGCAAAGTTAGGGACAAAAGGAAAGTTTATTA
>NW_006472463.1:0-285 GCF_000325575.1 Pteropus alecto | reverse complement strand
AAATGGAGATTTTGGTGGTAAGCAATTAAAAGGAAACTGATAATTCCATGACAGCAAAACAATGAATTGAAACAATGGATTTCCTTTTAACTGAGGTGAGGAAGGCTGTCAGCAGGTTTTGAGTGGGAAGTATTTAAAATCCAATTTTGAGCATGTTAAGATATCTTTAAGACATTCAAGTGGAGGTATTAAGTAGGCTGGTGTTTGATGTTTAGGGAGAGGTGTGCATGATACATGTGCATTAGGAGTTGTCAATGTGTATAGGTGATATTTAATGCTAGAGGG
>NW_006472462.1:0-285 GCF_000325575.1 Pteropus alecto | reverse complement strand
CCCCGCTTTGCCACGACCCTGAGCGAAGAACGTCAGGGTACCCAAGCCCAGTCTCCAGCCCCTATCTACAGACCCCCCTAATTGCTATCTCTGGGACCTCCCGCAGTCAACAACCTTAAAATTGATTCTGGGTGACATGCGAGGTTTCCAGCAGAGTATGTGTTTGATACGTGAGGGCCGGGTCTATCCAGACACAATCTGTGCTCCTAGATCGTACGCAGCAATGGTCATATCAACTCCTTGTGCCGACTCCAGCCTCTGAGAAAAAGACCTCTCCCCCTCTCC
>NW_006472461.1:0-285 GCF_000325575.1 Pteropus alecto | reverse complement strand
TGCTCGCTCGCAGGTCCGTGCGCATCCTGGGCCCCAACGCCGAGGACGGCAGGCGTCTGATGGGCAGCGGGTCTGGGGTGGTGGGCGGGCGGCCGAGGGCCTGGCCTGGCCTGGCCGGAGCTGCGCCAGGCCCGGTGTCTCCCGGGGTCGAGGCTGCGGCAGTTCTGACCCCCACGCGGCAAGCGTCTCGTCTGTGCCCCTGGGGCGTCCGAGGCTGGGCCGAAGCCGGACGGAACTCCGGGCTGCTGGCGACTGTCAGTCTCTCTCATTTTCCTGAACAGTTCC
>NW_006472460.1:0-285 GCF_000325575.1 Pteropus alecto | reverse complement strand
AGAAAAAGCAAAATCACGAGCTGGAATCGGGAAGAATCCCTTTCTTCGTGCGATAGCTCTCTGACGCCCTCTACTGGCAAAGCCTAATATCATACTCACGATAAAGAAGAAATGCTTGAGTCCAGTCCATTATCCCAGAGCAGGTTCTGAAAAGGTGAATTTGGAGCTGAGACGCAACAGGGGAGAACTGGCACATTCCCGAAATCAAGGTTTTGGATGAGATTTAGAGTCTCCTAATCAGATGAATTTTCAGGTTTTGATCTGGGAGTGAGTGGCGTGGAAAGA
>NW_006472459.1:0-285 GCF_000325575.1 Pteropus alecto | reverse complement strand
TCTGAATGGGACATACTTTCATGTTTTCTTTTTTCGTGTCTTTTAGTTTTTCATTGAAAACTGCATTTTTAAATGCTATAGTGCAATGATTCTGGGAATCCGATTCTTCCCCCTCCTAGGGTTTGGTTGTGTTGCTTGTTGTGGGTTGCACTTGTTCAACGGGTGAGTTTCTAAACTGTTTTGTAAACCACATATGCTTCGATATGTGAGATCCCAGAAGTGTCTGTTCCTTTGGCTTTATGTCAGTTACTGGTTGGTCAGCTATTTCCCTAAACTCTATAGTTA
>NW_006472458.1:0-285 GCF_000325575.1 Pteropus alecto | reverse complement strand
TGTGAGATAATACAATGCCTATGTGATGAGATGAAGTAAAGTGATTGATGTAGGCAGTGTGACATAGCTTTAGGCTACTGTTGACTTTCCAATGAAAAAGGTTACTTAAACACAAACACATCAATATGATAACATAGAAGACTAGTAAGAGACTATAATCTGATAACCTACAGGACTACTGAGAGACTAAAAGGGATAATTCATGTCCCACTGAGATGGCACGAGATTTCATCATGCTACTCAACTGTGTACAATTTAAAACTTACAAATTGTTTATTTCTGGAA
>NW_006472457.1:0-285 GCF_000325575.1 Pteropus alecto | reverse complement strand
GTTTCCTACGTTCCCACCATCTTCCTACTTCTCAGGCTGCTGTCCCGTGAGAGAGCGAGTAGTCCTTGCCCATTAACGAGACAAAGCTCCGGAAGACATCGGGGGTGTGACACCTTGGATTAAACGCCACCCTGAATTTCTCTTTAGATTTAAGATCTGGTTCAGAGTAACTCTTGCCTTCGGGTTTGCATCTATGTGCACTGAAAAGAAAAAAACATATGCAGCAACTTCGCCAGCAGAGGGAGCTAAGTACTAGATTCCCGGATTAAATAATAAATGAGTCCT
>NW_006472456.1:0-285 GCF_000325575.1 Pteropus alecto | reverse complement strand
AATTCTTTCTTACTTATCATGTGAAATGCAGCTCTAACACCTGCCCCATAAGATGGGAGCACAGTGAGAGATGGAGTACTTTTGCTACAGCACAGCAATGCATGACCTTCAGCTGTGCCCCAGCCCCATCTTCACTGAGCCCCAGGTGTCTCATCTACAAATGATGACTTCCTCTTAGGGATTCAGGAAGATTTCTTGAGTTAATATGTAGCCATAAGACTGTCACTGAGCCCCATTCAAAGTTGAGGCGGATGTCATCAGATACTGTTCTTATCAGTATTCTTA
>NW_006472455.1:0-285 GCF_000325575.1 Pteropus alecto | reverse complement strand
TCTTTTTCATGTTGACTTATAGATCTTTTTATAATGTGAATATCAGCTCTTTACTGGTTATATGTGCTATAAATATCTTGTCTGTGCTATATAAAGTTGTTAATTTTATAAAGTCAAATTTATCAATCTTTTTTAACCTGGTAAAGCTTTTGCTTTTTCTATCCCAACACATGGCTATATTGCTTTCTTAAGGTTTTGTTTTATTTTTTACATTTAAAGCTATAATCCATTTAGGATTAATTTCTGTGTATGTTATGAAGTAGGGATTAAACTTTTTTTATATAT
>NW_006472454.1:0-285 GCF_000325575.1 Pteropus alecto | reverse complement strand
GGTCAGAGTTTAATGTTGACAGCATGCTGCTAGTTAGGTTACCAGTTCATTTTGTCTTAATGTTCCTCCAGTTCTTCATAATTATGCCGTAGGGAGTATATTTGGAGTAATAGATTATAGAGAAGATATTTTGGAATAATCTTGTCTATTTATATGAAAATTTTATATTTATACTTTATATTTGTATGAAAATGTATATTAATATATTGTTATTGGTAGTATAAATTTTTGTTTCAGATAGCATTCTTCGTTGAAATATTTACTGTCTGGCCCTTTACAGAAAAA
>NW_006472453.1:0-285 GCF_000325575.1 Pteropus alecto | reverse complement strand
CCTGAATCAGAATTAGAAACCATGAGTTCATTGACGTCCCATGCATCACACATTATGCAGCTGTTACTTATCAGCATTCTCCCAAATGTTTTACATGGATTCTTTAATTTAATCATCATCGCAACCTCATTTATCAGGGACTATTATTGTTCTTGTTTTACAAATGAAGTAACTGAAACACAGGAAGGTTAGATAACTTACTAAATGATATATCCAATTAGGAAATTCCAGGGACAGAATTTGAAATCTGGCCATCTGGCTGATAGGCCCATGCCCTTAACTACT
>NW_006472452.1:0-285 GCF_000325575.1 Pteropus alecto | reverse complement strand
GACTAATTTGGCTCCGGGCTCCTGCTGGCAAGGACGTTGGCACAGCGGAGGCCCCGATTCCACTGCACCCATCGCGAAGGACAGCGGGGGTGAAGTGCAAACAGGCACCGACATCATTATATTTGACGTTTGTAAATCAAATCAATGCCTGGGAAACAGTGTCACCTCCAGTGATAGCCAAACTGACGTAACAACGAACGTGCCGATAATGTCCAAGACGATCGTGAAGGGTCGAGGGGGCGGAGAGGCTGGAGTAATTCCCAGTTCTCATTCTTGTTCCCGAGT
>NW_006472451.1:0-285 GCF_000325575.1 Pteropus alecto | reverse complement strand
ACCCTTGGGATCACACATAAAACCAGGACCCGTGTCTTCTGAATCCTTGTCCAGTGAAAGAGCATAAATAGCCTAAGTGCCAGCAGAAGGACACAGATCGGTATGACCACAGAATGTGGTCCTTGGAGCGCCGAGGTGCTGGCTAATGAGCAAACCCCTGGGCCCCAGCCCTACCTGCCAGATCAGAGTCAGTTAGCATGTACGACAATCCCAGGTAATTATCTTTGCACATTTAGGTTTGAGAACCTCTGGCACTGAGAATTAGAATAAACAGAAAAAAAAAAA
>NW_006472450.1:0-285 GCF_000325575.1 Pteropus alecto | reverse complement strand
TTAAGTTAAAATGAGGTCATTAGAGTGGGCCCTCAATCAATATGACTAGTGCCCTTAGAAGAAGAAATTAGGAAGCAAACACGTACGGAGGGAAGACCAGGTGAAGACATAGGGAGAAAGTGGTCATATATAATCTAAGGAGAGAGACCTCAAAAGAAATCAAACCTGTTGACATCTCGATCTTGGATTTCTAGCTTCCTGAATCATAAAAAAAGAAACGTTTGTTCTTTAGGCCACCCTGTCTGTGGTTCTTCATTATGGCAGCCTAGGAAACTAACACATTAC
>NW_006472449.1:0-285 GCF_000325575.1 Pteropus alecto | reverse complement strand
GGGGGGGATTGTTTTATGAACTATATATATGAACTGTATACTTGAAACTAAATTTTAAAAAGGAAGGAAAAAATATAAATGATTAAAATACATATGGATGAAAAGAACGTATTTAAATAAATGCATTGTAATTTAGTATTTTATTAAATAAGTATATTGCAATTTTATTTTTCATTACTATCACTCCTTCAAATACTTTTCCTTATACACAAAGGCATTTTATAATTTTTATGTATTCTTTCCTTATATTTTTGTCTTTTATATTGTTCATTTTGAAGAACACAA
>NW_006472448.1:0-285 GCF_000325575.1 Pteropus alecto | reverse complement strand
GCTTCCTCCTAGAGCCTCCCCCCTCCCCACCCCCAACCCTCTCACAGTGGGGAGAAGAGACGCTGGCTACACGGCACCGCTAGAATTCGCTTCACTATTAATTCTGGAACCTCGTTTTCAGTGGATGATTAAATCACTTTTTAATTACAAGCAGAATATGCGCGCATTCTCTCTGCGTGAGCTCAGGCGGGCGTGGAGGGGAGTGAGATGCGGCCTGCTCTGCAGGGATGGCTGTGGCCGGCGTCCCCTCCAGTTCCTGTTCCCGGCACATCTGAATCAATACGG
>NW_006472447.1:0-285 GCF_000325575.1 Pteropus alecto | reverse complement strand
AAGGGACTTTGCAGATAGGATTAAATTAAGGATTTCGAGATGGGGAGAAGATCCTGGATTATCTGGGTTAGGGGTTGGGGGGGTGGGGGGGTACTCCATATAATCACCGGGTCCTTAGGAGAGGGAGGCTGGAGGTTTGGAGTGAGAAAAGCCACAGACAGAGATGATAAGACACTAGGCTTCTGGCGTGGAAGACGAAGGACAGAGCCAAGGACTGGGGACAGCCCCCGGGGGCTGAGAAGGGCCAGGCGCTGCAGTCTCCCCAGAGCTTCTGGAGCGGGGGCA
>NW_006472446.1:0-285 GCF_000325575.1 Pteropus alecto | reverse complement strand
ATAGACTTTAAAACAAAGTCTATAAAAAGAGACAAGGAAGAACATTACATAATGGTAAAGGGATCAATTAAACTAGAGAACATAATCCTAGTAAACATTTATGTACCAACCTAGCAGCATCTAAATATATAAATCAAATATTGACCGACATAAAGGGAGAGATCGATGGCAATACAGTCACAGGAGGGGACTTTAACACCTCACGGACACCAATGGACAGATCTCCAGACAGAAAATCAACAAGGCAACGGCAGCCTTAAATGACACACTAGACCAGATGGATTT
>NW_006472445.1:0-285 GCF_000325575.1 Pteropus alecto | reverse complement strand
TCAATGTCTGCTACTTTTTGACTAGAGCGTACATTTTGTCACAGGTAAGATCCACACCATGAAAGTTGGTCAGGAAGTTTTTGTTCTGAACATCCTCATAATTAGCTTGAATTTTATAAATGCAAATCCATTGTTCTGCAGATCAGCAAGGCTCATTTAAGAAATATGACCTTCGAGTCCATCAAATGCAATTCTAGTTGCTTGAATCCATGTGACTATTTTTTCCTCCAATATTTCTTATAAAATAGCTGGTACTTTGGGGATTTAGAGTATAGCATAGGGAAT
>NW_006472444.1:0-285 GCF_000325575.1 Pteropus alecto | reverse complement strand
ACAGGTGAGGCGATGCTGCCTGCCCCAGAACCGTACCTTTCTTTGTTATAGGATTTACATTTGGGAGGCACTGCTACAAGTTTAATTGTGCGTGTGTCTGGTTTCAGGATCTGGAATTTGCTCGGGTTAAACAAATTTTAATTAGATATTAAAGGGAAAGGGGTCTCTCTTTTGACATGCAAGTTACACAGAGTATCATTTCTCCTCTGGGAAGGATGTGTATACTTTAAAAGGGCCTTTCTCAAAATCAAATGTACATTCGAATCATCTGGAGATGTTGTTAAA
>NW_006472443.1:0-285 GCF_000325575.1 Pteropus alecto | reverse complement strand
GCTATGGCGGTGACTTTCAGGAGACCGTCTTGCCAACATTCGAATCGAAGGATTACAGGTGTGCACGGCCTGTGCCAAGGATTTCCTCTCCTGGGCATTCATCCAGAACAAGGACACGATTGAGCATGCGTACGATTGTTAGTCAGAAGGATGCGTCTCCCAGTGACTTGCTGTACAGAGTGAAAAGTTGGAAACCGTATCCATGCCAGTCAGTATTGGGACGTTTGCAAATGTAAGCTGCTTCTGTAAACGAGTATTTTGTCCTTAGAAATGGCCTCGTGGACA
>NW_006472442.1:0-285 GCF_000325575.1 Pteropus alecto | reverse complement strand
CCCTTGGGGAGCGGCTCCAGCGCACCTCACCCCAGAACTTTTCCTCCGTGAGCTCCAGCTCCTGCCATCTGGGGGTTCCGCCTGGCAGGGTAGATTCGGGGCACCTGGGAGGGCAGTGAGCGCTGCGGGCGCCTGCATCCTGGCCCCGCAGGTGGGGTCCCCCCCTGATGTGGCTTCATCCAGACTTCACTCTTGTCACCACAGACAAACGTGAGCCCTATGAACAGGATGACGGGATATGGGGGGCCCAGACCCCGTTAAAACTGGGGGTCCCGCTGCCCACAC
>NW_006472441.1:0-285 GCF_000325575.1 Pteropus alecto | reverse complement strand
GGGAGAGAAAAAGAGAGAAAGTGCAAAAGAAAAAGGTGAGGGGAGACAAGATCTAAGAGGTTAAAGAGGTGAGATTCCTTGGGCTAGAAGTTGTAGGAAACATTCAGACAACTACAAATTACATGTTTTGTTTTAAATGATAATTAATGCAATTCCCCAAATATCTATATTTCCATTGCCACCTTTTTGATATTTAATTAAAAAGGCATATTTGTGTTGGATATTACATGATATCTTTACTGGGAATCCTGAGAGGTAAGTGACTTGGCAGTGGAGTTTGGGCGG
>NW_006472440.1:0-285 GCF_000325575.1 Pteropus alecto | reverse complement strand
CTGCCAGGCAGAGTTCCACTCCGGGCAAAGAATGAGGAAGTTACATTTATCACCAAGGTGTGCACATGCTGAGTGGCTTGATCCAGTTTAAAAACACAGTACTGTGCTAAGGGTTGCCAGAGCGAGACACCTTGTACCCAGCACAGCTGTGGGGAGAAAAAGAGAAGACACACTGTCCTTCTCCCCCAAGAAGCTTCCCATCTTCTCGCTGGCTTAAATATAAAACATCTTACATTGTACCAAGTGAAACAAGCCAGACACAAAAGGACAAATATCGTATGATTC
>NW_006472439.1:0-285 GCF_000325575.1 Pteropus alecto | reverse complement strand
GAATGAGAAACATAAAATTATAGTTGACAATATTGGATACATACACGTGTGACAAAACAGAAATGTAGAGGAAAAGTAAACATGAAGTTATGATTCCCCAGTATCTTGGGAGAAAGCCAGACAATTACATCAAATGTGACCATGTAGAGTTGGTTAGTGGGGCCTCCTGAGGAAGTCATAGACCAGATGAAGAGGAGACTTCCAAGCATCCTCACACTTCTTCAGTCATCCTGGAAGCCCCACCGTCTCCTGTGGAGTTGGCTGGACATCCACAGTCAGAGCTGA
>NW_006472438.1:0-285 GCF_000325575.1 Pteropus alecto | reverse complement strand
CCGTCCCCGCGTCGGCCCTGGGTCTGGGCAGGGCGTCCCCTGGCTGTGCCGGTGGTGGGCTGCACAGCTCCAGGGACACCGTTCTCCCTGGGTCATGGTAGCCCACTGCCCTGGAGCCCCTTGGGTGCGTGCTCTGTGCACAGACCTGCGCCCCACCTGCCGTTTCCCCGGCACAGGCGGTGCCAGCCCCCCGGGGTCGATGTGAAGGGAACTGGCGGGGCGCCGTGGGGCTCTGCTTCCCAGGAATCCAGGCCCCTCTGGGGCGGTGCGGCCATCGGCTGGTCT
>NW_006472437.1:0-285 GCF_000325575.1 Pteropus alecto | reverse complement strand
GTAATTGGAGAAATGTGACCACTGACTCAAATATTTGATAAAATTAAGGGATTATTGTTAACATTTGGAGGTGTTTGATGATGTATTATGGTTATGTTTAAAAAGGGCAATCCTTATCTTTTAGAAATATATGCTAAAATATTTATAGATGAAACAATGAGATATCTGGAATTTGATTAAAAACAATAGGTGGTAGACGATAAAGAAAATCAAATTGGAAAGGAGGTAATAATTATTGAAGGTGGATGATAGGAACAGAAGTTCATTATACTATTCTCTCTACTA
>NW_006472436.1:0-285 GCF_000325575.1 Pteropus alecto | reverse complement strand
GTCACTTGAAGGCCTGAATAGCACAAAAAGCCTGACCCTCTCCTGAGTAAGAGGAACTTCTCCTGCCTGACTGCATTGGGCTCAGACGTCGGTCTTTTCGTGCCTTTGAACTTGAACTGAGACGCTGGCTCTTCTTAGGTTTTGAGCTGGCTGGCTTTCGGTCTGGGACTTACACTGTTGGCTCTCCTGATTCTCCAGCTTGCTGACGGCAGATATTGGGACTTCTCACCCTCTGTAATCATGTGAGCCAGTTCTTTTAACACATCTCTTTACGCACACACACAC
>NW_006472435.1:0-285 GCF_000325575.1 Pteropus alecto | reverse complement strand
GTTCAAGTAAACACCTGGTGAAATTCACATGGGGACCAAGGAATACCCTTCACTAATCATGCATCTACCTAGTGACCAGTCTTGTTGCTGTGGCCGTAGGTTTTTAATTTACTTCGTAGAATGAACCAGGCTTCAGAGCACGAATCGTATTGCAAATGAGTTTACCTTATATATGAATTTGGTGGGGTGTTGTGTTTTAAAACATCCACACTACTTATCCGAGTTCCAGAGAGGACTGCCTTCTCGGCCTTGGACTTCCAACAACTTTTCTTTTCCTACCAAGAA
>NW_006472434.1:0-285 GCF_000325575.1 Pteropus alecto | reverse complement strand
GAGGCTTTATACTTTGAAAATCATACATTTCAGCTGTGATTAAGGAATCTGTTTTCACGTTCGCCATTATCGTGCTTCGCATGAGGCATGTTTACTTCTTGCTCCTCTGCTGTGTTCTTGGAGTTCATTTAAATGACTTTCATACCAACCAGTGTGTCTAGAGAGTGATTGATGGGTGACAACAATAGTAGACTAGCTCTTGGTTTCTAAATCATTGCATCAGACACTCAGCATCCAGGCTCCTTGTTGTTGCTCAGAGTTTGTGCTCAGCTCCCCCTGCAGTTT
>NW_006472433.1:0-285 GCF_000325575.1 Pteropus alecto | reverse complement strand
GATTGTACTAAATTCTTTGGTTTCAACAGATATTCGCTGAGCGGCTACTCTGTGCTTTACTTCTCTGCAAGGATTCAGAAAGCTCTGGAGAATAGAAGTTCCCCATCCTCACGTACTCAGTGTCTGGAAATAGGCACTAAATGAACGAACGAACGAACGAACGAACGAACACACACAAATCTGACGGTGATCAACGCTACGCTGCCCAAACACCGCTAACGTCACAGGCAGCGTTCGGTGAACGACAGGCTTGCGGCTGCACGAGACTGAAACATGTAAATTCAT
>NW_006472432.1:0-285 GCF_000325575.1 Pteropus alecto | reverse complement strand
TATTCAAAAAATGTTACATTGCTGTGTACTATGTACATTCAGAGGGAAGATTAGATGGTTGGGCGGGAGGTGGTTTCTGCAAACATAATCCTGAGGATACTGAGGGATAACTGTACAATTGAGAGAAAAGTATGCTAAGACCCAGAAGGGAAGCATAGTATAGTGGCTAAGAGCACATATCCTTCAGATTGTCTGGATTCAAGCCACTTTCTAGCCATTTGACTTTGAGCAGGACCCTTAACCTCTCCATGCCTCAGTTTTCCATCTAAAAAGGGGAGTAACTGT
>NW_006472431.1:0-285 GCF_000325575.1 Pteropus alecto | reverse complement strand
TTTGAATTTCTAATCACATTTAATGTTCATTTGTGGTTCGGCGCTGCTCAGAACACAAGTCGCAAGCAAAACTCGAGAGAAATATTTCCCATCATGAGTCGTAATCATGAAGTTAGAATTTGCAGAGGTCATTATGTAGTGGAGAAACTGTTCTCACATTAATAGTCTGCTTTGATTATTATATCTTATTCTTCCATTAAAATCAGAGGAAAAATTAGAATTCTATATTCATTCTATATTCTATATTGACGCTAAAATTAGTATTCTATATTCATGTGAGTTTAG
>NW_006472430.1:0-285 GCF_000325575.1 Pteropus alecto | reverse complement strand
AGTGACTGTCGTAGCGAATGGGATATAAGTGGATATGACCTGGGTGTCTTCCAGACCCGTCCCGTAACACTCTCGTGCCTGACCATCTGGGTTCTTCGCCTCCCAGGGTTTGATGCAGGTGAACCCGGAGAACTTGGAAGCCAGTTTATGGAACTGAGCCTTGGTCTCTTAATATGGGCTGACCATGTAATTTATTGCCCAAACCGGACACTTGAGAGTAAAAGGGGGCACTTAATTGCCATGAAAATTCATTTTGGGCTGTGTGTGAGTAAGAAATGGACTGCT
>NW_006472429.1:0-285 GCF_000325575.1 Pteropus alecto | reverse complement strand
GCCGTCCTGCAGGGTGCTCGCCTGCCTGCGGTTGCCAGATAAAATACAGGACACCAAGTCTTTGCAAACATTTGGGACATGTTGATACTCTGAAATGTGTCATTTGTGCTAAATTCTAATGTAATCGAGCGCCCGGCGTTTTTACTGCTAGATTTGACGACCCTCCCCTTGAACCAAGGAGGAATTGAGGCACTGACTTCAAGCACTCAGTCTATCCACGGTGTTACTATTTCTGATAAACCCAACTAAGACCGAGAGTGGAATTTAAGACGGGGAAGGAGGTGA
>NW_006472428.1:0-285 GCF_000325575.1 Pteropus alecto | reverse complement strand
CTCAAATAACACCAAAAAGGCAGATGAGAAGTTGCGGCCGAGAGGATTATGAGTTTGTTCTTTCTGTATAAAGAGCTCTTGTAAAATAATAAGACGTCTAATACCCTGACGCCCAAAATATGCAAAGGAAATGAACGGGAAATTCACTGACATTGGGTACAATGCAGAAATATGGGATGATGCGGAAACTCACGCAAAAGTAAAGAACATAGACGATGTTCGTGCTCCAGCAACACCATGTCTCCCAGGAGACAGCCCGGGGATGTGTCTACATGGGCCTTGGAG
>NW_006472427.1:0-285 GCF_000325575.1 Pteropus alecto | reverse complement strand
ATCTGGAAAGATGGAAATTAGGAAGTCACCCAAAGCTATGGCAAGGGGAGGGGCAGAGGAGACAGACGGCCAGTGAGGACCTCGGTACCGGCCAAGGCGCAGACGAGGACCGTCCGGTTTAGTGAGTGAGATGCCAGGAGACGCCACCCGCGAGGGTGAGACGAGGGGTGGGTATCAGAAGGTCAGCTCCTTCGAGGTCAACCCCAGAGAACAGAGGAGGGCACCGACTGAGTGCTGTGCAACGTGAGCGTGGCCCACACTCCCAACATCGTCTCCCGCTTACCC
>NW_006472426.1:0-285 GCF_000325575.1 Pteropus alecto | reverse complement strand
CTGGTGCCTATAATCGCTATGCTGTGCATTAGATCCCCAGGACTTATTCATCTTCTAACTGCAAGTTTGCACCCTATGACAGCATCTCTCCAGTTCCCCCATTCTACAAATCAGAGTGTAGCAGGAAACAGATGACAAACTCAAATGGCAGTCAGGGCCTATTCACAAAGGGGTGGACTGGGACGGTGGGCAGTGAATGACCCCAGGCCATGGGGCTAGGTCAAGAGCAGTTACCAGAACTTGGGGAGAGTAGCTGTGACCTAGGAGAGGGCGGCCCTCACTCTC
>NW_006472425.1:0-285 GCF_000325575.1 Pteropus alecto | reverse complement strand
TTTCAAAGTCAATTTAGGGTCATTTCCTAGTCCTCTTAGTGTTGCTTTGTGAGAATAATAATGTTATTAATAATAACAGTAAAGACAAGTTAACATTGTTGGTTAATGACCTCCCCACTCCACCCCGTCCCAATTTCTGTATCCAGGATGACCATATATATAAGACTATAGGAATAAGAAAAACTGATTTCCCAGTATTTATTCAAGGAGTAACATGCTGATACACTTTTAAAAATATCAGGGTATCATCTGGGTTGGTTCATTCATTGGTGTGTACTCCTTTCC
>NW_006472424.1:0-285 GCF_000325575.1 Pteropus alecto | reverse complement strand
CTGCTGGGTGGGCAGTGACAGAGAGTTTCTGTTGCGTCCATCCTGTGTGAGAAAGGCCTGGGGTATTGCAGTCTCCTCAGTCGGCAGTGAACGCCATGTCCGTGGGAGGAAGGAACAGTCACTCCAAAGATGGAGGGTCCTCTCAGTTCAAGGGTTCCTTACAGTGACCTCTCATTTCGGCGTCCTGGGAATGGCCATTTTATGAACGAACATGCACGTCTCTGCTGATGTCAATTTCGGCATCCCGCCCCACAGGCATTTAGGTTAAACCCCAGATCCACAGGA
>NW_006472423.1:0-285 GCF_000325575.1 Pteropus alecto | reverse complement strand
GTCACCGCCAGGAGACTGGCCTGGACCAACACTCCAGCAGCACCAGGGCCCTGCCCGCTGCCCCTCAAAGCCACACCTGCGTCCCTCACCTCTGAGGGGTGCAAGCCCCAGTTTTCTCGCGGGTAGGAGGCGGAGGAGGGCGCCCCCAGCCTGCACAATCTTCATGGAGCTGACGTGACGGTAAACACGGCAGATGCGGCCCCCACGCTGGCCCCCGGGGACAGCGTCCCAGTCTGTCTCGAGGGTCCCCGAGAAGATTTCCCTTCCCTTCCAGGCCTGCTGTCC
>NW_006472422.1:0-285 GCF_000325575.1 Pteropus alecto | reverse complement strand
TTTATCCAAGAGAAGAGGCCAGGAAGGATATGGGTCGGGAAAGACTTAGGTGAGACACGGCTGTGACCGTTGGACTTGTGGGTTGAGAGGCTGACCTTAGGTGGGAGGAATGGGGGCTGGAATTGAGCAAACTCCATGGGAAAGGTTTGATCTTGGGCAGGGGGTGGGAGTAGTCTGGTGCTGTCACTCTGCAAGAGCCATAATCCTTGGGTTAGAGTTCAGTCACATTTAAGGACAGATAGAAGTTCTTCCCACACTTTGCCTTTTCGAGATACAAAGGCAAGG
>NW_006472421.1:0-285 GCF_000325575.1 Pteropus alecto | reverse complement strand
TCACTTTGGGTCTGTCATTCTATTTAATTTCACTCTCGTAACTTCTCTTACTGATAATGTGGACTTTAACATTCTGATGGTTTTTTAACTGGACTCCTACATTTTACTGTTATGGAGTTTGGCGTCTACAATGCCTACCACAGTTGCTGACAAAAATTGTTTATCACATATACATCTCTAGGTAGAGTCGTCAGGAAAACACAAATTTGATAAATAGATTCACCTAATATGATCTTTAGAAAGAATTGGTCTTGTATATGCGGAAGCATTACTCAGTTGATTAGT
>NW_006472420.1:0-285 GCF_000325575.1 Pteropus alecto | reverse complement strand
CCGCCCCACGGCAGTTTTCAAAAAGGGATATGTCCATCTACATTAGTGAGTACATGTCCTAGCTCTGCAAACACACCGTACGCCAACGTGGACGTCACCTTTCTGGCTCTGACATCATGCTAGTTATAGGGAATAAAACCACCGGGGGAAACTGGGTTGACGGGCACGTGGGACCTCTGCAGTTTTACTACTTCCTGTGAATCTACACGTATTTCAAAACTAGATTAAAAAAAAAAAAAGTTAGGGAGTAGAGCCATACACCTCAGTATGTTAAGCTCTCCAAGA
>NW_006472419.1:0-285 GCF_000325575.1 Pteropus alecto | reverse complement strand
AAATTTATCAGATTTCTTCTTTCCTGCTTTATTTTGATAAAGTGCTTTATATTCTTAATCTTTGTACTTCAATATACTTTATAATCTAGGGAATATTCACAATGATTGGTTAATATTTAGGTAAATGCATTTATTTATTATTGCTGCAAAGCGATTATACTGGCTACTGTAATGTTTTTTATATGATGAGTAGTTAAGCTACTTTTCGTGGAGAAAGGATATATTTTCAGTAGCATTCCCCAAACGACACGGTTCAGTTAAAACTTTGCCTCTACAATAAGAGAA
>NW_006472418.1:0-285 GCF_000325575.1 Pteropus alecto | reverse complement strand
CCTTGAAAAAAAATTACAATAAATTTTGCAGTGATATGCCATGGCATTATTTTCTGTTTGGTGAATAATAGTAATGACAATGACCTTTGTACCTATTTCTAGTGAACTTTCTATACTTCTAATAGGGTAGGTTGTATGAAAAAGGTGTTTCTTTTTTACTCAGAAAATTGAGGAAGCAGAGGCTTGAAATATCTATTTAATGACCCAAAGACAAAGGATTTTGCAAAATACCAGGAATTCAATTTGGAAGCTCTACCAACTTTTCCAACTTGATTTTAGTACATT
>NW_006472417.1:0-285 GCF_000325575.1 Pteropus alecto | reverse complement strand
AAGGAATGCGACGCCCACTCGAGTGGCCAGAGTCTTCACGCTGATGACGCAGACGACGGCGGGACCTGGAGCCACAGAAATCTCGTTCATTGCAAAGCAGTGCAGCCCCTCGGTTTGGGGGTTTCTAACAAAACTAAACCTCCCCTCACCGTGTGATCCAGCAGCTGCGCTCCCTGGTATTTACCTAAATGAATTAAAAACTAACATCCACCAAAAACCTGCACACGGATGTCTATGGCATCTCTATTCATGATTGCCAAAACTTGGAAGTAACCGAGATGCCCT
>NW_006472416.1:0-285 GCF_000325575.1 Pteropus alecto | reverse complement strand
TTTCCAAAAAGAAAATGTAATACGTATTTGACCAATGTGCATGTCCTCTACCTTTAGAAACTGTGCTCTTGCAAAACCCGAAAAGTACACAGACTGTTTCTTTTCCTAACCCTTTCTCCTAGTCACCTACATCTCTCCGTGGAGACCAACGCTGCCAGTTTAAGTAGGTTTCAGATAGTCTGTGTAGATACAAGCAGATATTTTTTTAAATTTTTACACAAATTGTAACATATGCAGCAAAACATGTACGGACATAAAACATGTTTTGCTTATATATTTGTTATA
>NW_006472415.1:0-285 GCF_000325575.1 Pteropus alecto | reverse complement strand
TGTGTGTGTGGTATGTGTGGTATGTATGTGGTGTGTGGTGTGTATGTGGCGTGTGTGTGGTGCGTGGTGTATGTGGTGTGTGTGGTGTGTGTGTGTAGTGTACGTGTGTGTGTGGTGTGTGTGTGTAGTGTGTGTGTGTGTGTGGTTGTGTGGGGTGTGTATGTGGTGTGTGTGTAGTGTGCATGTATGTGTGTGGTTGTGTGGGGTGTGGGGTATGTGTGTGGTGTGTGTGGTGTGTGTGGTGTGTATATGGTGTGTGGTGTGTATGTGGTGTGTGTGTGGTGC
>NW_006472414.1:0-285 GCF_000325575.1 Pteropus alecto | reverse complement strand
TCTTTTCTAGTGAGTATCAGTGTTGATTTAAGACTTTTTTAATTCCTTTTTTTTTAACCTTTGTCTCCCTTCACTCATTTTTCCAACCCCCACTCCTCTCTCCTCTGGCAGTCATTAATCTGTTCTCTGTATCTAGGAGCCTGTTTTGTGTTTTTATTTTGTTTTGGCTTTGGTTTTAGATTCTACATATAAGAAAGATCATATGGTATTTGTGTTTCTCTGACTTACTTCACTTAGCATAATACCCTTGAGGTTCATCCATGTTGTTACAAATGGCAAGATTTC
>NW_006472413.1:0-285 GCF_000325575.1 Pteropus alecto | reverse complement strand
CTTCCAGGAAAGCCTTATGTGATTATTTAACTATAATAAAGTTCTCTTCAGGTTTAATGACTTGGGCACGATGAAAAAGTTTATCATGTGAATACTTCTTATGTTTGAAATATTAGTTTTAGATTTTTTAAATTTCTTAATACAATATACATTTTTTTGTTTAAAAATATTTTTAAACTTTTCATAACTTCCAGGAAAATACATGTTCAGGTTTTATGTGTAAAAGGTCTCTGTTGAGAATACAGATTTGTGTTCTATGTGATGAGTTTGCAATAGTTATACTGT
>NW_006472412.1:0-285 GCF_000325575.1 Pteropus alecto | reverse complement strand
CTAGTGGGGTGAGTCACTACCGCAGGGGTCACAGACTCAACCACCTAGAGCAAGCTCGGCAAACTTTGTCTGCTAGGGCCCAGCTCATGGACGCTTGAGGCTTTGTAGGCCAGAGGGCCCTGTGCAGCGACTCAGCTCTGCCACTAAAACACAAAAGCAACCACGGGTAATTCGTAAACAATCGAGCATGGCTTCGTTCTAATGAAATGTCATTGACGAAAACAGGTGTTGGGCCATATCGGGCCCACGGTGTGGTTTGCCAGCCTGTCGCCCAAAGAGGCCATC
>NW_006472411.1:0-285 GCF_000325575.1 Pteropus alecto | reverse complement strand
CAGATGGAACCCCCTGATCCACCCGCTGCCCTCTGGGCCAGGGCCTCAGATGCCCACAGCAGACATGAAAATCATCACGTGGCCTCAGCATGGCCGAAACCAACCCGCATCCAGGCTGGGAGGCCCACAGGCCAGGTCTTACTCCTCAGGGGTCTCTGGGCCTCGTGGGACCATGTTTGTCATATATGAGCCACACCCAGAAAACACACTATCAGGGGATGACTGTGACACTGCCGGATGGTGCCCGACTCACCCACAAGGACAGAAAACACACTATCTCACTCA
>NW_006472410.1:0-285 GCF_000325575.1 Pteropus alecto | reverse complement strand
AAAAAAAAATTACAAAATAAAATAGAGAAGTCCTCAAACACCTCTCCGTTTTTACATGTGAAACAGTAAAACATTTGTAGGGATGCTGACCAACTAGATTGACCTAATACAACCCCGCTCTGCTCAGCTTCCATCTCTTCTGAGAGTTGTATTTATTTATTTATTTATTTTAGCTTCCACAGTTTTATAAGTCTCAGGAGGAAATGTCAAAAATGAGTAGTAGGGTGCTATGACATGGATGGGCGTGCAAATTGTCCAGCAAGCAATGTACCACCTGTAATGCCT
>NW_006472409.1:0-285 GCF_000325575.1 Pteropus alecto | reverse complement strand
ATGCCTTTTACCTCCTTCAGTGGAATCACACGGTGCTTCAACATGAAAAGGGTCGACCCAGGATTTGGGTCCTTTCCTCAGATGTAATAAGAAAAGAATGTCTTGGCTGGATAGATCCAAGGTATACTCAGTGGGTTGGAGAGACTCCATGGAGAAGAATACTATTTTTAAATCACATAGACCTAAATTTGAGGCCCAAAGTTCCCTTCTGGTACTAGGCCACCTACAGCACTATAACTAACTTCTCCTTGTGCCACTCTTTCGACCAAAGCTCAACTGTCACAA
>NW_006472408.1:0-285 GCF_000325575.1 Pteropus alecto | reverse complement strand
GCAGGTGGACGTCAGCCCGGGCTGGTGGCTCGCCTTCACCTGCCTCGGTGTTTGTAAATTCCTCTGTCACTGCGACAGGCAAGCCGGTCCTGAGGGCCTCATCGGAAGCCCCCACCTGCCTCCGCCTCTAATTACTTGTCCACGTTACTTTCTGGCGGAAAATACCGTCTCCGTATTCACTTCTGCCCCCCCTGCTGGAGTGGGAGCCCGGCGAGGGCTGCAGTGGGCTCGTGGCTCGTGGCTCCGTGCACGGGCGTGGGCCGACGTCTGCCTCGGCGAGGTGCT
>NW_006472407.1:0-285 GCF_000325575.1 Pteropus alecto | reverse complement strand
GACTTGTCAGAAGCACAAGGCTGTGTCATCAGGGTACCCATCTCCGGGCAGCCACCATGCTTCGGCTCTGTGCCCAGTGCCAGGGACGACTGTGCAGCCAGCCAGAGACAATAATATTGTCCTCCAGGCTGGAGTTGGCCTTGGGCGAAGCAACCCCTTATCCCTGAGTGTAGTCCTGGGCCGGAGGACTTAAAAGATTTTAAATCTGGGAAGCCCGCGGGGAGGAGGACCAGCCAGGGGCCTGCACGGTGCAGGAGGGTGGACGTGGCGAAGGCCTCAGGCCGG
>NW_006472406.1:0-284 GCF_000325575.1 Pteropus alecto | reverse complement strand
TTTTTTTTTGTCATATAACTTATTTTACATCATTCGTGCTTAGCAGAGCTAATCTGTACCATATTTAGTCGTAGTTGTTACTGTTTGAATACAGATTTAACTGATTACCATGATTATTTAAAGTCATTTGTTTTTCTGTTTTCCTTTTCCCCCAACTCCTGACAAACAGCATTCTTTTTTCTATGTCTAGTTGACTATTTTGGTACTTCCCACAAATAGAATCATACTGTTTGGGTTATGTCTGGCTGGTTTTTGTTTGTTTTGTTTTGTTTGTTTGTTTGTTT
>NW_006472405.1:0-285 GCF_000325575.1 Pteropus alecto | reverse complement strand
GTTGTCAGAGTGAGGGCCAAAGTGAGACTCACTCTATACAGAAGTGCTGGTGGTATCCATTTTTCCCATTTGAGCCCTCCCCCATACCAGTGTGTGGACACAGCGCCACCATAGCCACGAGGTCACCAAACTGGATACAGAGGTACTCCGTCCAGATTCCCTGAAACCCCACCTCCCCCAACGCAGGCCTGCCTTCCCCCAAGCCACATCCAGGTATGTCCTCAGCGAGTGAGGTACCCCTTGCTGAGCAGCCTAGACTCACACTGGTGGCAGCTGGCTTCGGTT
>NW_006472404.1:0-284 GCF_000325575.1 Pteropus alecto | reverse complement strand
ATTACAGTGACTTTTTGGTGTAAGACCTCAGAAAATACATTTCTATGCTAGAAAGACTTGTCAACTCTTCAAGAGGTGTTCCACGCTCTGGCCTCTGGCCCTTTAAGGCATCTCTGGTCACAGGCCTACTACTTAGAAGTCTAATTGACTAGGCCTGGTACTCATGGAAACATAAGAATATTTTGATTGACATGTTTTGGTTACCACTTGGCAGTTACTGGTATTTCTTCATCTGAGGAATACTCCTCCTGCCTTTTTTATTTGTTGGGGAACATTGTGGTTGT
>NW_006472403.1:0-285 GCF_000325575.1 Pteropus alecto | reverse complement strand
TTCTGACTTATTTACTGGCCTTATATAAAGGCTACCAATAGATAGCTCTAGAATTAGTTTACAAAGCTGATGTTCACAAAAACTCTATGTTTGTTGAACAAATATTCAGTGTATTTTCACAGTACAAAAGTAAGACAATCGCCCAGATGACTACCGTCTCTACAGAAAGGGCCCTGGGGATGCAAGGACACATTCCTATGGAAGGGGTCTCCCATCATTCTACCTACTTCAGCTGTGTCCTAGTGACTCCGTGTGGCTCTGAAATATTAAGTAACAGACACAGTT
>NW_006472402.1:0-285 GCF_000325575.1 Pteropus alecto | reverse complement strand
AACTAGGCTCAGACTAGACGACCTCTGGAGACATGCTGCCAGCAGGAGCAAACCATGCCGGGTTCACACCACATTCCCCCCAAATGGAGACAGGGCAGAAAGCCTCCACGCAATCCCCGGGGTCCCTAGATGCGGTATTCAGTAGCATTCCAGGATTTAGAGTCACCTAATCTTAAGGCTAGTTGATTCGAAGCTGTTTTGCACCAAGCCCCATTCTGGGCACTGGAGATACAGCAGAGCCTACAGACCCTGTTGCCGCGGTCCAGCCACGACAGGATCCAGGGG
>NW_006472401.1:0-284 GCF_000325575.1 Pteropus alecto | reverse complement strand
AAGCAGTGTTGGCAAGGATGTGGAGAAAAGGGAAACCAGTTGGTGGGATTGTAAATGGTGCAGCCACTATGGGAAACAACATGGCAGGTCCTCAAAAAATTCGAAATAGAACTACCGTGTGACCAGCAATCTCACCTCTGAGTATATATCCAAAATAAATGAAAACGGGGCTTCAAAGAGAGATCTGCACCCCCATGTACACTGCGACATTGTTCACAACAGCCAAGACGCAGAGACAACCCAAGTGTTTATCAACAGATGAATGGATAAGAAACTGTGATGTA
>NW_006472400.1:0-285 GCF_000325575.1 Pteropus alecto | reverse complement strand
ATGCTGATCTGGCCCCTAACTCCCTTCCCCATCTGTCAATAACCTGCTGACACTTCTGGGTCCTGCTCGGCTATCCTCTGGGAAGCCCTCCTGACTAGCCCCATGCTGGGCTTCTCCAGCACTGGGCACAGGCTCTCAGAGGCCGGACGAGAGTGGACAGGGTGTTTGTCTCCCTGACTCGGGTACGAGACACTCTTCAGCTCTTGCACCTGACCTGCAGACAGGCTTGGGATTTTGACACCCCTAGGGTAGGCCTGAGGGGGGATAGGAGACCTGGGGTAAAAA
>NW_006472399.1:0-284 GCF_000325575.1 Pteropus alecto | reverse complement strand
GAGAATGGTTTAAAGGAGGAGAGGTCAACTGGACAAGCATTTATTTAGCTCTCATCATGCAATAAACAGTATTCCAGGCCCTGGAGCGGTGTGATCAGACACAGCTCTGGCCTCGTGTAGGCACCGAGGATGAGGACTCAAATCTAACAGGATAAAGGAAACAAAACAAACAAGATGATTTCAGATTGTGAAAGAAGAAACAGTGATATTGTACATTATAAATTATGTGGATATTGAATATGTAAAACATGAATTTCGTGTGTGTGTGTGTGTGTGTGTGTGTG
>NW_006472398.1:0-285 GCF_000325575.1 Pteropus alecto | reverse complement strand
GTCTTCTTGCAGAAGCAAACCCAGCACTGGGGAGAGCAAGGCCTCTATTCCCAAAGGAACATCTGGAAAACATGGCACGCACCCCAGCTGTCAGTACTTTCAAAGGAGCCAAACACAGAATAGTGAGATGATGACTCTAGGTCTGGTCTAACTATTTCATTCCCATTTTTCCTGCCCTCAATTTAGTAAAAGGCGAAAGATTCATACGATTTGAGAAGAAATCAGAGTGTATATACGCTCTCAGTTTAGAACTCTTCCAGATCCGCAATGGGAATTTTTTTTTTC
>NW_006472397.1:0-284 GCF_000325575.1 Pteropus alecto | reverse complement strand
GTTGGAGCAATGAGCGAGACTGCAGCAGGAGATTAGGCATCTTGAGATGACTGAAGCTCTCAAGCAATCCACTTGTCTCCTAATATCTGCGTTTCACTTGACACATCCCATGTACAATTCCTGATTTCCTGATCCTGAAACCTGCTCTCCTTTAATCTTTTCTCAGTCAACGACAGTTGTTTAGCTATTCATTAAAAAACAGAGGAGTCATTCCTGACTTTTTATTTTGCCCAGCCTCTACTCATTAGAAAATCCGGTTGGCTCTACCTTGAAAATCTACCCCA
>NW_006472396.1:0-284 GCF_000325575.1 Pteropus alecto | reverse complement strand
TTTTTTTGGTCAAAAATCCTGTTTCTCTATTATTTTAGAAGTTTACAAGTCATGTTTGGGAAGTTTCATAAATGTGTTTAGTATAACTTTACTTTTGGTGTAATGTTAGTTTTCAGTGTGAAACATTTACTTAAAAACTAATTAATAGGATAACTGTGATTTCTTTACATTTTTGTAGATATCTATCCTTCATATGTGATCAAGAAATTAAAACCAACAGAAACCAGTAATGCAGGAGGAGTTCTCCAAACAATGATGTTTGGAACACATGAAAGCCATGTAAT
>NW_006472395.1:0-284 GCF_000325575.1 Pteropus alecto | reverse complement strand
AGACAGAGGGAAGAAAATTGGATCAGAGAGAATTCAAACTAGTCAAAAATAAACTCCTCTGTTTCACCACCACTCAGCTTCCCTTTCGTTCCCCACTCCAGCTCCACTTCACACCTCCACTCATAAGCCTATGTTAACAAGCGAGGTACAATTAACATCTTGGATTGTTTTTTCCAAGAGATTCCATATTTGAGCATTCCATTTTAGCACTCAAACTAGAGTACAAGTCTCAAAATGTTGAAAACATAATTTGCATGCAAATAGAGTGAGCATTAATGCAATAC
>NW_006472394.1:0-284 GCF_000325575.1 Pteropus alecto | reverse complement strand
GGGGCCCACAGAGGCCGGCCCGGGGCAGGGAGCAGGAAAGAAACGCGCCCGAGTCAGAGGGGCGCGGACGCCCCCTTCGCCCCTTTCTTTTCTCCATCCTCTCCCGAGCCATCCAGCCCGTGGCGATGAGACGCGGCCAGAAACGGGGTGTGCTCCCTCCCCAGTGGGGCTGCAGACCAACCGCGCGGTCCACCCGCACCCCGCCTTTCCCTGTCCTGCTGACCGACCGCGGGGCAGGTGACTGGCAGAAGCGGACGCAGAGCAGGGCGCCACTGAGCCGAGGG
>NW_006472393.1:0-284 GCF_000325575.1 Pteropus alecto | reverse complement strand
CTTGTGGCACCAGGGCCCGGCGCTCCTGGAAATCCAAGCCCGAGGAGCTGAGGGGGGCTGAGGCGGTGACACCAGCCCTGGGCAGTGGCCACAGACACAGAAGAAGCTCCGCTCGCTCGCCCGCTGCGCCCCTCCCGCTGTGTGGCCCGGTTCCTACCGGGCCGCGCACGGTACCGGTCCGAAGCCCGGGGCTTGGGGACCCTGCTCCGCGGGGTTCCACCATCGCCCTGAAATGTCAGACTTGACTTAAAGGCCAGAGCATTCACTGATGCTGAGGTTTGGGG
>NW_006472392.1:0-284 GCF_000325575.1 Pteropus alecto | reverse complement strand
CCCAGTTATCAGAGCAGAAAGCAGAGAAGCAGGACAAGACCACAGAGGAACATCAGTTGATTTTTGCCGGCCATGGTTGCAAAACCCAGGCTGAGGGGCAGCCCTCAACCCCCAACCCAAAGCGCCCCTCTCCCAGTATCTTTCAAGACCGATCACCACAGAGGAGAATCTGAGCAAACGCTGCCGAGACTATCACTGACACTGACAGAGACTAAAACTGAGGGTAGCAAGTGTGATTAAAGATCTACGAGAAAATTTAAAAAGCTTTATTAAGACTTTATATA
>NW_006472391.1:0-284 GCF_000325575.1 Pteropus alecto | reverse complement strand
GAACCCCGGCCTGTAGCTGGCTGCTCAGCCCTAAAACCTCCCGGGCTCGCCAGGGAGCGGGGCCTGGGGAAGAGTGTGGGGTCAGGCCCCCGATGGAGCAGCAGGCCATGAGCTGGGCCCGGCTGCCCCTTCCCAAGAACCCAGACCCATCCTCTGACCCGCACGGGGTCCAGGCTCTCAGGAGCTTGCAGACAGAGAAACGGGCAGAATGGGGCTTAGTACCATCAGCCAGAGCTGTCCTCACCGTCACCATGTGGTTACTCTAGGCTCTCTTTCCCCCAGCC
>NW_006472390.1:0-284 GCF_000325575.1 Pteropus alecto | reverse complement strand
AGGTGTATAGCTGGTCTGGTAAGTGCAATTCAGGGTCAGAAATGCCGCCTCGGGGAGGGTAATAGAGCCTTCCGTCTGGTTCACTGAGTCGCCACAGGTCCCCCCTAAAAATAAGCAAAGGCTCTGTTATATTGGCAAGGTAAGAGGGACAGTATCCAGCTTGGTAGAGGTTAAAAGTTATCCTAAAACCAAGGAATAGGACATCTTTGAACCCTTGAGTAAATGTTACTTACTCAATATCAACAAGATCACAAATCCTGAGCAGGAAGCAGACAGCATGGCTG
>NW_006472389.1:0-284 GCF_000325575.1 Pteropus alecto | reverse complement strand
AATCCTAATTCTAACCTCTTATCCTAAACCCAACCCTAAACCTATGCTAATCCTAACCATAAAGTTAACACTGACCCTTAACCTAACACTAACCCTAAGCCTAAACCTAAGCTAACCCTAACCTTAACCCTAACTCTAACTTGAATGTAACCATAATTCTACTGTAACCCAAACTTTATCGTAAGTCTAGAATCACCCGATCCCTAACATAAGCCTAAATTTAACTCTACAACTAACTCTAACGCTAACCCTAACGCTATCACTAACCATAACCCTGATCCTAA
>NW_006472388.1:0-284 GCF_000325575.1 Pteropus alecto | reverse complement strand
TTCCGTGACCAGCAAAGGAGCTGTTGTTCAGGGGCTGGCTCTACAGAGTAAGATTCACTTTAGCAGGACTCTAGTTCCTACACTGTCTGTCTTTTGGATGTGTTTTCCTCAGATGTGACCCCAGGTGGTACTCCAGCTTAGACTGAAGCCAGTCACTGGTTGTGCAGGCTGGGGCATCCTGGGAGGGGCTGTGCTGTAGGCCAAGTTCAGCTATAGCCTGTGCCCTGCCTGTGATGACTTTGCATAAACCATCATGTAATCTACAGATGGCTGCCACCTATGCT
>NW_006472387.1:0-284 GCF_000325575.1 Pteropus alecto | reverse complement strand
CATTAGTTACTAGCTGTATCAAGAATAAATACATTGAGAAGTGTCTACCTAGATGATGGTAGATTCCAGGGAACACTATAGGAAACCTGAGCTCTAAAAGGTTTAGCTTTTAGTCTTTTTGTCCTGTTCCAATGAGCACATCACTATCTACTTTTGAATCTCACTTGCATTTTCTGGAACGTGGAGGAGAGTTTTCATCTCCTTACAGCACGGAGCTCCGTACAGTGTTCTGGGATTAAATGACACTTTGCACAAGCTCCATGAACATCAGATGATTTCTTTGG
>NW_006472386.1:0-283 GCF_000325575.1 Pteropus alecto | reverse complement strand
TTCATGACTCCCACGAGTCCATATGTGTTCTAACCTCAGGCCATTTCTGCTCCCCACAACAGATGGCTCACGCCCTATCCGAAGTTCTTCTCACTGGGTGGAATTTTGTTGCCCAGTCTTTCGGGGCCACCCCTGAGTGCTCAGGGGCTGTACTGCAGCAATGGTCTGTTTTTAGTTAGTGCCACGTAGCCAGCTGACTCATCTAGAACTAAACTTTACCTTTACCTCCTCTTTAGCAGGTAATAAGGAACGGCCCTCACCCACGTGGCCACAGGTGTGAACC
>NW_006472385.1:0-284 GCF_000325575.1 Pteropus alecto | reverse complement strand
ATGAAATACTTTGACTTTCTCACATTGCTTTAAAAACAAAAAAAGTGCAACATTACCAGAATGTAAAAGACCTAGGAAGCTAAATACAGAGAGATACTGAGGCTTCGCAGTACCACTGTGTTGCTGCAATCTGTTAATCAGGCAGAAAAAGCAGCCTTGTGGATTGAAAATGTGTTGCCTGTGCCGGGGAAACTTGCATTGTTTTGAGAGGAAGCAAATGAGTCAAGGTAAGCAGTGGCAGCATCCCGAATAATAATAACTTTAAGACCAAGGATCAAATGGAG
>NW_006472384.1:0-284 GCF_000325575.1 Pteropus alecto | reverse complement strand
TTTTTTTTTTTTTAATTGGGACGGTGCGTTAATATTTTAGCCGGGTCTATCGCACTGAAACGATTGATCGATTTGGTCACGCCATTGAATAATCAATAGAGTTAAAGAATAAGTAACTAACCTCTCAATGAAAAAGATCTGACATCACGCAATAAAGCTGGATGGATGGATGGACACAAGAACAGAGGATGAGAGAGTGATATTGAGAGAGAGAATTTTTCACTGTTTAACTCTGCTCCAGGGACCTAACCAGCCAACGTGCAGGAAAGGATGTGGAGAGAGAG
>NW_006472383.1:0-284 GCF_000325575.1 Pteropus alecto | reverse complement strand
GATCAACCGACATCTTATGGGTAAAACCTTCGACTGATATGGGCAGAATCCACAGTGGACCTTCTATTCAGATTCAAATTGATCTTTCAGAACTTCTTCCTTGAATTAATTAATATCTCATAAGTAAAAAGGCCCTTTAAGGTATGAAGCCCATAATAGAGGATGATGTAACTCAGGGCCACACTATCATTTATACTAGCCCCTATAACACTCCCATTTCACCTGTGAGAAGATCTAAAGGAGCAGGGTGGAGGCTTGTCCAGGACCTTCGAGCAATAAGCCAC
>NW_006472382.1:0-284 GCF_000325575.1 Pteropus alecto | reverse complement strand
TGACCCCTCACCCCTAACTAGATGAGGGATGACACGTGGGCCCCCGGACACCTGCCAGTCCCCACTTTATTATAATCGTGCATGTTTCCTGTGGCTGCTGTAGTAAATTACCCCAAACTTGCTTTGAAACAACAGAAACACATCTTCCGACAGTCCTGGAGCCCAGAAGGCTGAAATTCAGGGGCCAGCTGGGCCACGGCCCCGCCTGGGACCCCGGGCGTCCCCCACCTGGGCGGTGTCTCCCATCCGGCCTCCGACCCCTCACGCCCCCTCCTCTTCCCCGC
>NW_006472381.1:0-284 GCF_000325575.1 Pteropus alecto | reverse complement strand
GTGGAGGATACGGCGGCAGAGTTGGAGGGGGCTTTGGTTTCGGAGCTGGAGCCGGGAGTGGATTTGGATTCGGCGGTGCAGCTGGTAGTGGCTTTGGGCTCGGTGGTGGAGCTGGCTTTGCTGGTGGCTATGGGGGCTCTGGCTTCCCCGTGTGCCCCCCTGGAGGCATCCAAGAGGTCACCATCAACCAGAATCTCCTCACTCCTCTGAACCTGCAAATCGACCCCACCATCCAGCGGGTGCGGACTGAGGAGCGGGAGCAGATCAAGACCCTCAACAACAAG
>NW_006472380.1:0-284 GCF_000325575.1 Pteropus alecto | reverse complement strand
CACAAGATGAAACCCATGCCCTTTACCTATCGTCCTTCTGTCCCCTTCTCCCATGCGTCAGCCCTAAGTAACAAGAATCTACTCTGTCCCTACAGATCTGCCTAAACATTTCGAATGGAAACATACCATGTGGGCTCTGGGCTCTGCTGCGACTGGCTTCTTTAACTTAGGATATACTGTTTCCGAGGTTCATCCGCACTGTAGCATGACTAGTGCTTTGTTTCTTTTTATTCCTAAATAATACAGCAGGAACATACATTCTGTTTACCCAGTCATTCACTGAT
>NW_006472379.1:0-284 GCF_000325575.1 Pteropus alecto | reverse complement strand
GCTAGGCTGCACCCACTCAGACGGAATCAGTACAAGACGTGGGGCAGACTTAAAAGCATTGCCCAAGCCACACAGAGACCCATCAACGTGGGCTGAGGCCTCACTAGTGCAAGGGGCTTAAACACTGAACAAATACCGAACAATAAGACACTCTGACCCAGGGGTGACTCCTGGGAACTCGGGCTTAAAATTAACTTCACAGTTATTACTAGAAGTGAGGAAGGCTATGCATGTCCAAGGCTGTGCCCTCTCATGAGTGACCAGAGAGGGGATCTCAGCCATTA
>NW_006472378.1:0-284 GCF_000325575.1 Pteropus alecto | reverse complement strand
GAGGTCAGGGATGAAGATCTACATTTGGCAATAACCGAAGTCGTGATAATAGATGAAATTGTTCAGAGGGTAGGTATAAAGTAAGATGAAAAGGGCGATGACAACTATGATGAAAGGTTTTGTCTGTATGTAACATATTTAATTACTAAATGAAGACAACAGTCTCTCTAAACTGATATTGCCATTCTTTAAAAAAATTTTAGAAGCAATGAGATTGAAACACTGAAAAGTATCCAGTATCTGGGGATGAAGTCCCCAAACCATAATAAAATGAATGAAGAAGG
>NW_006472377.1:0-284 GCF_000325575.1 Pteropus alecto | reverse complement strand
GCGACTCAGCGACTCGGCGGAAGCTGTGCGCCCCGACCCGGCCGTTTGGCTCCCGCTGCACCGTTGCCCTATGGGCTGGATCGTCTGTGGGGCCCGATGGGGGCCCGGCCAGCGGTGGCTGCAGCTTCGTGGTGGAGTCGCTCGGCCTCCCGCAGCCGCCCTGTCAGCACCTGGCCCGCTCACTGGGCAGCCTGTGGCGGGGCTGCCAGCTCCGCCCGCCCACCCTGCGGCCTCGGTGAGTACAGGCGCGACCCCACGGAAACCGGGGGCAGCTCCCCCTGGAA
>NW_006472376.1:0-284 GCF_000325575.1 Pteropus alecto | reverse complement strand
CCAACTTCTACATTAATATTTTTTTCATATCTTACATTAAAAATTGAAAGAGTTCAATCATAATAGTAACAAAAAATTACAAGTCTAGAAATGAATTTAATTATCTTAAAACAATGAAACTTTATCTAGAAAGAAAACATAAATGAAAAGAAATACTACATTCTAAAACAATAATCAAATACACATTAAGAAGGTTTGTTGTTCACAAATCAATTTATAAATTTAACTGTATCACAAAACTTCAATAAAAATTACAAATAAATCACAGAACTCCCCTTTCCTTT
>NW_006472375.1:0-284 GCF_000325575.1 Pteropus alecto | reverse complement strand
GTCTCTGCACAGGGATCTTTCTTGTTTTACAGTAAAGTACATGAGAATATTGAAATATTTTAAACTAATGTTTTAATTTAAAGAGCTGAGATGGGTTGAAATCCTGGCTTCCTTTCAGATGAATTATCTTAGAACCTAAAGCCCAAATCCAGGTGAGTGACATATCACATCCTTGGGATTTAAACATCTGGGCGATGGTGTAGGAGACAGAACATGGAGAGTGACACAGCCTTCCCTGACTGGCTGCCTCTCACCTAGTGTGCAGTGTGGGCAGGAAGAGGGGA
>NW_006472374.1:0-284 GCF_000325575.1 Pteropus alecto | reverse complement strand
CGCCCGCCCACCTGCCACGAGCCCCGCCCCCATCTGCCCAGCCAGGCTCTCTGGCCTCACCTGATGTGGGGCACCTGCTTTTTAACGGACCTTTTTCTTTGGAAGGTAAGAGTAGTTGTCCTCATTCATTCATTCATTCATTCATTCATTTGTCTAGCACCTACTGTGTGCTGCTCACCATTCTAACCGTTGGAAATACAACAGTGAGGAAACAAGGTCCCTGCCCTTCTGAAATTGACATTCTGGTGAGAGTCAAGTGATACGTTTGATCAATCAATCAATCA
>NW_006472373.1:0-284 GCF_000325575.1 Pteropus alecto | reverse complement strand
TGGGAAGCTGCTTATATATTGAGGTTTTGGCTGGATTGTTGAAAAGTAAAACTGTGAGTATACAGATTTCTCCATTTCATTTTTATTACCATGTACAGAGAATATACAAAATATACAAAATAGCTGACATAATTTGGCAGTTCAACTAAATAAAGTTAGAGAGATGGTCAAAGATGACCCATTTAATGACAGTGATTAATGTGCCAAAATGAAAATTAATATTATTTAGACCGTGGTTCCAATCTTCATGATAAAAATAAAACTAACAAATAAATAATATTCAC
>NW_006472372.1:0-284 GCF_000325575.1 Pteropus alecto | reverse complement strand
ATACATGGATGGACAAATTAATAAGTAGATATAAAAATCATACATATATACATACGTATAGGCTTACATATATAAACATGTGAATCACTGAAACCACCACAAGTTTGAAGAATCTATTTTAGTCATATGGAGATTTTATGGAGAAAAATACATATCATAGTTTAAAATTGATAACATATTACAGAATCTTAGGAAATAACTATGGATATCAAGGGCCAACCATCTTTACGTTTTTACTGTGCTATTATAAGAAATAAATGTATATATATAAATTATTCTATAAC
>NW_006472371.1:0-284 GCF_000325575.1 Pteropus alecto | reverse complement strand
AAAAAAAAAAGCCTATTCTGACTGGAAGGTTGTAGAAAAGAGTGTCTGGGGAAAAAACTGAGAATAATCATTTGCTAAAATTCTGTGAAATAGAGGTGTTACTTCTACTCTCTTGAAATTTGCTCTCTGGGATGAGCTTAAGCTTCAAAAACTCAACTTAAGTTTCCTAAAATTTTTTGTGTAGTAAACAGTTTTGCTATAAATTTCTTAGGAACCAGTAACCAAAGATAAAGGCCAGAGTTCCATAAAGAAGGTTATCTATCTTCACAGCATCTCAATTTAAC
>NW_006472370.1:0-284 GCF_000325575.1 Pteropus alecto | reverse complement strand
AAAGGCTGAGAGAAATCAAAAGAATATTTGCGACACGTAAAACTTTCGTGAAATTCAAATTCCGATGTTTATGAATAAAGCTTCATGAGAACACAGTGGCGCTCGCCCGTTATGCATCGCCTCGCCTTTGGCGCACCGCAGATCTTGCTCACTGTGCCACTGCAGCCAGGCTGCTGCTCATCACAGTATTCTCGACTCACAGAAAAGCCATGATCAGGAAAACTAGAAAATGTACACCAGAATACCTCAACTCAGCCACTTTCTTCATAAAAATAAAATTTGCA
>NW_006472369.1:0-284 GCF_000325575.1 Pteropus alecto | reverse complement strand
GTGCCCGTCGGTTTGAGTCGAAGGCCACGGGAGGCCGTCAGCTGTGAATATTTTACAGGACTTGCTGCTGCACCGTTTCCTATCACTGGGTAAGCACATGAGCCTTCAACGAAAATCGCCATTTCTTCTGAAGTCAGGGCAGCTTTTCAGAAAACAGAGTTCCGTTTGAAATAAGGACACTGCAGATGTTAGGGCTGGGATATTTAACGGGGCGTCCAGCAGATGTCTGCCTGGCATACATTCAACAGAACTTACCTGAAGAAACGTCTAAGGCAAAATGAGAA
>NW_006472368.1:0-284 GCF_000325575.1 Pteropus alecto | reverse complement strand
TCGTCTTTCCAGTCCCCGTCTTTGTGATTCGGCTCTGGCTCCAACGCTTCCTAGACCTTGGGTCTGCAGCACAGCGCGAGGACGGGGTCCTGGTAAGGAGGGGGTCCTGGGCCCCCAGACGCTGTCCCTCCCCCGCCGGCCACCACACCCGGGACGTGGGGCCGCGTCCGCGCCTTCTCCCCACCGTCCCGTCCAGTCGCTCTTCTAGCAAATGAAACGAGGCAGAAATTCTCACCCACCGCAAATCTGAATTTCATCCTGATCCGTTTCACCGAGAGCTTTGG
>NW_006472367.1:0-284 GCF_000325575.1 Pteropus alecto | reverse complement strand
CCTGGAACACCACACCTGAATGGGACCAGTGATGGTGGGCTATGGACGTGCTGCTCCGCCACAATCATCACAACTCCCCGCCCTTCATAGGTTATGCCATTTCCAATGGGTGGAAACAGCTGGCGGGAGAACATGTGGAATTGTGAGAGCAGGCCCCTCGCTGAGCAAGTAAGATCTGTGACCCATCGTATCATGGGGTGACTACCCCCCAAGCTGTGTGCTTAACACCATTCTTGCTAATGTTCCCAAGGTCTGGTGGAATGGAAAACATTATGCTGGTACAG
>NW_006472366.1:0-284 GCF_000325575.1 Pteropus alecto | reverse complement strand
AAAGGTAGATATAACGTTAATATTACACAAACTTTCTGAAAGAATATACGGACAGCTTAATCTTGATACCAAAATTTATAATACCAGTACAAGACATGAAATATGAAGGCCAGTCTCTTTCTTTTATTTATTTTTACATATATATATGTAAAAATAAATAAAAGAAAGAGACTGGCCTTCATATTTCATGTCTTGTACTGGTATTATAAATTTTGGTATCAAGATTAAGCTGTCCGTATATTCTTTCAGAAAGTTTGTGTAATATTAACGTTATATCTACCTTT
>NW_006472365.1:0-284 GCF_000325575.1 Pteropus alecto | reverse complement strand
ATTATAACAATATACTGTAATAAAAGTGGTGTGAATGTGGTCTCTCTTTCGCTCTTAAAATACCTTATTGCTCTGTAATACCTTTTCTCTTGAAGGCAGCACCTCACGGCTTCTCTCTGGCATATCCAAATCACCAGCATCACTACTCTAGTAATTTGGGGCCATTACTGAGGAAAATGAGAGAGACTTGAACATCACCCCTGTGACAGTCGATCTGATAACCCAGAGGCTACTTGGTGACTAACGGGCGGGGCATCTTCAGCGTGGAGATGCTGGACCAAGGG
>NW_006472364.1:0-284 GCF_000325575.1 Pteropus alecto | reverse complement strand
GGCGTAACTTTGGAACAGTGCCCCCTCCCCAAACCTCTCCTCAGCAATGCCAGCTGGAGCCCCAACCAGGCCATCCCTCAAGGGCCCCGTGACCGAGAAATTGAACTCTATCTCAGTCCCTCTGAGCGGCCTTAGCTAGAGCAAGCCTCAGGGTGGTTGGCAAAACGCATCATGGATGATCAGAGTTCCCTGGTGTGAGCCCTCTTGCGAATGTCATGCTCCGTGTGAACCTGCTGACAGTCCTCACGAAAACTGTCAGTCCACAAAATAATTGTGACGGAAAC
>NW_006472363.1:0-284 GCF_000325575.1 Pteropus alecto | reverse complement strand
CCTGTCTCCTCCCACCTCTCTCTCCTTCCTCCTCTGCCACACTCCCTCTTTCTTAACCCCTTAACCAATCTTAATAGAATTTAACAACTGAACCTCGTAAACATGGAGCTCTGTTCAGGGTAGGATTTTGAATGTGCTCGTGGAGCAGACCTGTTCTAGAACAAAATTGTCTCGAGCAAATTTGCTGCAATTGCCTGTTTCTGAAAATTCAGTGCAACTCTCCCTATCACCTCTCTATGCCTTTACTCACGGTTCACCCCACACTGCACCCTGCATGTGTGCGC
>NW_006472362.1:0-284 GCF_000325575.1 Pteropus alecto | reverse complement strand
TAAACCCAACCTTAACCTTGACGATAACTCTAAACTAAACCTAAGCATAACAAATAACCCTAATCCTAAACCTAATCCTATCCCTTATCCTATCCCTAACTCTAAAACTAATCATAACCCTAAATTTTAAACCAACTATAACCGTAACTCGAACCCCTTACCCTTAACATAATATTAACCCAAAATTGACTCTAAAATTAACTCGTACCCTAACCCTAAACCTAAATGTAACACTATCCACAACCCAGATCCTAACCCTAAAACTAAACCTAATCCTAAACCTA
>NW_006472361.1:0-284 GCF_000325575.1 Pteropus alecto | reverse complement strand
TTTTGAGGTAATTCTCTTAAACAGGGATAAAGTGAATAGTGTGGACCCAAAGGAGGGAGTCAAGGTAAGGCTTTGACTAGAAGATTGGAGAGGGTGGGTTTCTGGATCCCCCTCTTTATCCCTTATGGTGGGGGTAGGGGGTAGAAGGTCAAGGGAGACATGTTCTGACACAGGGTATGACAGCTCTCCCTTTCTATGCTGGGGGTTTGGGCATTATCTCAAGAGTGTCTTTCTGTCTGGCCCCCTTACAGATGTCCTGGGAGATTTCACCCATAATGATAAGG
>NW_006472360.1:0-284 GCF_000325575.1 Pteropus alecto | reverse complement strand
AAAAAAATTGTTCAAACAGAGGCAGGAAATTATGTTTGGCCTAGAATTGCTTAATATAGGGAAGAGTAAAATATGGTGGTTTTAACTCTCTCTTTATCTTTTAAAACGACAAGAAAAAATAACATCAACAAAATCATGTCTATCACAACTGTTGGGAGACAACTTGCTATGGATCTCTTGCATTACTGCAAGACTTGCAGATGGAGGCACTGACTATCTTTGTTCTCAACTCTTTTCAGGGATGTCTGTATAGAGAAGTCTTGGAAAACAGAGCTAGTGGCTTC
>NW_006472359.1:0-284 GCF_000325575.1 Pteropus alecto | reverse complement strand
TATTTCTTTCATGGATCATGCCTTGGATGTGGCAATGGCTTTTTAGATAAAACATCAAAGGTCATCTAGGATTTCCCCTAGGTTATCTTCTAGGAATTTTATAGTTTTGCATTTGATATTTAGTTCTATGATCTATTTTGTGTTAATTTTTTTGAAGTGTGTTAAGTTTTTGTCTAGATTTATTTTTTTGCATGTGGATGTCCATCCAGTTGGTCTAACACCATTTGTGGAACAGTCTATCTTTGCTCCATTGTATGTATGTATGTATGTGTGTGTGTGTGTGT
>NW_006472358.1:0-284 GCF_000325575.1 Pteropus alecto | reverse complement strand
CAGTTCGAGTATTCCGGGACTCTCCTGTCAGCTCCGTAGGGTCAGAGGCCACAACTGCCTTGTCCCTACTCTTTCCTTAGCATGATGGAGCACATTGTTTAGGACATACGAGTGCTCAAAAAACCACTTTTTGAATGAGAGAAAACTGCTGCGATGTATGCAACTCATGACTTTAAACCTTCCCCACTTGCCAGATATCAGCGAGTTGTATGAACTAGCAAACTCTCTCTTCTTGTGTAACAGGAAGCATTGATGGTACGCTCCCGGAACTGTATTCCACCCTT
>NW_006472357.1:0-284 GCF_000325575.1 Pteropus alecto | reverse complement strand
TCGTCATCATCATCATTATTAGAATAGGTAACATATACATTGGTATAGAAGACAAAAGGACAAAAAAGCATATTATAATAATTAAGTCTCATTCCACCCCTACCTTCCAAGGTAAAGAATAAATATAATGGCAGATGAACTGTGTCAGGGCTCATTCTCAGAAAGCACAACTCACATGATTAGAACAAGGAGCATCAATCTAGATATTAAGTGCCGTACCAGATCCACTGGGAAGGCGCACAAAACAGAACCGGGGCTGCATTTCCAGGAACACCTCCAAAAGC
>NW_006472356.1:0-284 GCF_000325575.1 Pteropus alecto | reverse complement strand
GCTCATTCTCATCATAGAATATTATTCAGCCATTATAAAACAGGTTAAATTTGTAGAAGTTGATTTGATCAGGTTTGAGTAACGTGTTTGTGTGAAAACTGAAGATGCAGAAGGTACAGTCTTTTCCAGCATGTTAGCGGCCCATCCCAGCAGACCGGGTCCCCTTCGCGCTCCTCACTGACCCCTCCCTCCTCTGTGACTGATGACCTTTGCTCCTGGGCCACTGTTCTCTTTCCACACAGGCTTCTCTCAGGTTTCTTAGCGACTTCTGCATCCTCACAGAT
>NW_006472355.1:0-284 GCF_000325575.1 Pteropus alecto | reverse complement strand
TTATCAAGATATAGAACATTATCACCACTCCAACAGATTTCCTCTGTCCCTTCTCAGTTGTTACATAAATTAGCTGAAGACGGCCTCTGTGTATTGGGCCCTGGGTTGTTTATTTCTTCACTGCAGGCTGAGACTCACTAGCTCAAAAGTCTGCTGAAACTCAACTCAAGTTTTTATATACCCAAGTATTTTAAAAATAGCCCTAACAAGCAGATTTTCAGCCATGTATAACTTGCCTGCTTTGCATACTCCACAAAACTATGACCAACATCTGCTAGCCATTG
>NW_006472354.1:0-284 GCF_000325575.1 Pteropus alecto | reverse complement strand
CAAAACCCAAAGAAGCAGCATCTGGCCTTGGCATGTCTTATATCTCTTGCTGAGCAACCCCAAGCCCTGCACTAGCGGCAGCCGGTCTCAGTTCCTGGCTTGGCCTCTTGAGACACTTATAAGCCCAGCATAGGTGGCAGCCATCTGCAATTGCTTGATGATTTTTATGGGGTGGCCCTGGAGGTGCTGAACTTGGCCTGCAACTGGACCCCTGCCAGGAGGCCCTTGGGCTGGCACACCCCATGGCCTACTTTGACCAGTGCCAGAGCCAGAGCCAGGGCTGC
>NW_006472353.1:0-284 GCF_000325575.1 Pteropus alecto | reverse complement strand
TTTGGCAGCAAACAAAAGAGACATTCTCATCTCAAAAAGACCCTCTTGGGGCACGCATTTTGAAAGCCGTGTCCTCACCTGGAGCCCCACTTGGAGGCTGCTCCTCTGAGTGGCACTGCCTTTCCTTTAGGGAAGCTGTGGACTGCAATCGGCTCTGCTTCAAATGCCTTCTTCTCTGGTTCTGAAACCAAACCTAGGTGGAAAAGGAAGACTCACTCATCATGCCATATTTGCCCCAGTGGTCCTGAATATCGACTCAAGTGAGTAAAACAAAAGAAACCGAC
>NW_006472352.1:0-284 GCF_000325575.1 Pteropus alecto | reverse complement strand
GAGCAGCAGGGCGGCACTCGAGGGGATCCCGCACCTGAACTGGCCCGACGGACGGACGCGAAAGAGGAATGGCGAGGGAGGCGTCAGCGGCGACACAGCCTAAGGCCCCTCGCTCCCCGGCACGAAACACCCGGCGCAGAGTGCGGACGAGGACCCGCGCCACGGAGCAGCGCTGGGGGTGTTTCCTACACGCGAGCCCAGAGGAAGAGCCCGGATGAAGAGCCCGGATGAAGAACCCGGAAGAAGAACCCGGAGGAAGAGCCCGGAAGAAGAGCCCGGAGGAA
>NW_006472351.1:0-284 GCF_000325575.1 Pteropus alecto | reverse complement strand
GCAATCTACCAGATGCAAAGTTAAAAACACTGGTTTTAAGGATGCTGAATGATCTCAGTGAGAAATTCAACAAAGATACAGGAAACATAAAAATAGAGGTAGAACACATGAAAAAGAACCAGTCAGAAGTGAACAATACAATAACTGAAATGAAAAACACATTAGAGGTATCAACAGTCGATTCGATGAAGCAGAGATGAATCAGTGATATAGAGGATGGGGTAGCAGGTGACACCCAATCAGAAAAAGAAAAAAGAATCCAAAAAATGAGCATAGTTTAAGGA
>NW_006472350.1:0-284 GCF_000325575.1 Pteropus alecto | reverse complement strand
AGAAAACTTTTAATTATCATGTCTCTTTAGTTTCCATTAACCTGGAACAGTTTCCCCCACTTTTGTGTGTGTGTCTGTGTCTTTTATGACATTGGCATTTTTGAAGAGTCCAGGCCAGTTGTTTTACAAAATGTCCCACAACTTGAGTTTGTCAAATACCTCCTCATTATTCAATCACGTTATACATTTTTGGGCAAAAATGCTATTCAGATGATGCCATGTCTTCCTAGTGTATCATATCAGAAAGCGTATGTTGTCAGCTTGTCCTACTATTGGCAATGCTA
>NW_006472349.1:0-284 GCF_000325575.1 Pteropus alecto | reverse complement strand
GGACGGAATGGTGGTTCTCACGTGCATCTGTTTGCATACACTTCCACAGCAGCGTTTGTTAGTCATTGTGGATGTTCTGTGAAAAGACTTTCATGTTCACCAAACTGTTGTTTGAACTTATAGGGGGTCAGAAGATTAATTTTGTCGGCCACAAACACTATGTTGAAAGAATGAGAAAACACCAAATAGAAAATACCAGCCTGCATAGCATATATCATATGAAAATATACTCCACACACGCACGCACACGTATGAATTGATATGCTTTTTGAATTCTGTGCAAA
>NW_006472348.1:0-284 GCF_000325575.1 Pteropus alecto | reverse complement strand
ACAGACACACACAAACACACACACACACGAATCCAAGCAGAAATGAGGATATCAACCTAAAATAAATCATCCAACCCCAGGAACGCTCTGACTTTACTTATCCGCATGCTAAGTGTTCTGACCCTCGCTTTCATGGAAATCCCAGTTTTATGAAATGGAAGATGAAGATAATGCTCATAAACTGCTTCTGTTGTTTTTTTAATCCGTGTCTAAAAATAGACATTTTCCCTTAAAACAACACCTAGGGGCAATTGCCAACTTCAGTTTTTCCAGGGGAAAAAAAA
>NW_006472347.1:0-284 GCF_000325575.1 Pteropus alecto | reverse complement strand
GAGATGGTATGTGGGCAACAGGATAACAGTATGGTCTCATGATGTGGGGCTGACAGTTGTGCCTTCAAGGGGTCTGTAAAAGAAGGTGACTCTGACATTTTCAAGGTGTGTTATCTTAGATGCACAAAGGCAGTAAACTATATCAAAGTTAAAGATTGTCCTTTGTCAAGGAAGCTATAGGCCTAGGTTGTGACAACCTGCAACGACTGGCTTTTAGTTAGGAGTTTTTACGTTCAGAACACCCCTGTATGGTTACTTTGGTCTTTGTCTGTGTAAGGTCCATC
>NW_006472346.1:0-284 GCF_000325575.1 Pteropus alecto | reverse complement strand
CTCTGGCCACTTGCTCCTCTCACCTCTGTGTGGTGAGTCTCTACTTTGGTCCAGGTATGTGCATCTACATGAGACCTGGCTCTGCCAAGACTCCAAAGTTGAATCAGAGTCTCTCTCTGTTTGGAACAGTCCTCACTCCTCTCCTGAACCCTCTTGCCTACAGTCTCAGAAACAAGGAAGTTATAGGTGCACTAAAAAAGTTCATTGGAAAGTGTTAGTCTTCCAGATAGAGGGTAGAAAGCCCACTATCAGCTGCAAGCAATTCAGAGATATACCAGCAAAGG
>NW_006472345.1:0-284 GCF_000325575.1 Pteropus alecto | reverse complement strand
GCTTGTCTGAAGGGTACAAGACAGTTTCATTCACACGCCTGGAAGGCTGAGCCGTTAGGCTCCTCCTGTTTTCCATACAATTTCAGGGTCTCCCCAGATGGTCTCTCAAGCAGGATAATCAGGCTTTTCACAGAGAGATCAAGGGCTCCAAACGCAAGTGTTCTAAGAGCCAGGAACTAGAAGATGCCAATCTCTGAAGGCAGGACTGGTCCAACATCACTTCTACATTTCTGCTGTCTTTTGTCAGCGCAGCCACAGAGCCACACAGTTGCAAGGGAAGGGTA
>NW_006472344.1:0-284 GCF_000325575.1 Pteropus alecto | reverse complement strand
AAAAATTCTCTACAGGTTTAGACATTTCTTACATCTATACAACAACCACTTTCCAATGTCAAGCAGTAAGAATAGGTTTACGTCTAACTTGTTCAAAAACTGGGTGTTAGCCTGAGTCCCCTCCCAAACCACAACTCTTGAATCACCAGCGGTGTCCAAACCCTCTTGGCCTCAATTGTATTGGCCCTGTCATTCTTACAACTATAACAACTGTGTTCACATTGCTGTTCATAAGAACATTCAAGGTTAGTTTGCAAGATGGAGAAGAAATAAATAGAAAACAG
>NW_006472343.1:0-284 GCF_000325575.1 Pteropus alecto | reverse complement strand
CCCAGGTCCTTGGAAGGAAGGGGTGAAGAGCCTGGCGCCTGAGCGATACTGACCGGTCAAGGACGGCCAGCACCGAGCGCGGTGGAGAAGGGCAGGAGGCCCCGCCACAGAGAGCAGCATGAAGACTGGTTCCACGGGAGGGGCCGTCGTATCGCCCATGAGGGACCATGACAGCAAGGGGCAGCATGGCGGGAGCAAAGGCCAGCGGGAGCCCCACGGGCAGCCTGGAGGACCATCATTGTGTCCTTCGAAGGGTTGAGGCCATCAAAGGGTTTCGGGTCACT
>NW_006472342.1:0-284 GCF_000325575.1 Pteropus alecto | reverse complement strand
GTGAACACACAATGCAATATATACACAACATATTGCTGAATCGTACGCTTGAAACTTATTTGATAATGTCGCCCCATTTTTAATAAATAAATAAATTTTAAAAACATATTGTTGACTGAAAAATAACTGGTTGTAAAATAGCTCAGGCAACATGATGTCATTTAGGAAAAAAATTTAAACATATAAAGCAATGATATTGATTTACTAATAAATAAATCTGTCATAAGCTGATAAAACAGACTAGAATGATATAAAATTCTTAGTGCTTTTCTATGCAGAAAGAA
>NW_006472341.1:0-284 GCF_000325575.1 Pteropus alecto | reverse complement strand
TCCTCGGCTGACCTGAGTCCCTACACCCGCCTCACCCCTTCCTCAGAGCAAGGCCCTCAAACCCCTGACAGCTTCCTGCAGCGTCAGGCTGACAGGCCTGCCCGAGGCATCTCAGGGTTGACGGCTGGGGCTGTCTCTGTGTCTGTTCACAGTTCCGGAACTTGTGGTAGCCTCAGTTTTCACTCAGGGTTCTGCCCTTGATTCCTGCCAGGCCCGCAATGCCTGCCTTTATTGTCCTAGGTCTCAGAGCCACAGACCACGGCCCTCGCGCCCTGAGATGCGAA
>NW_006472340.1:0-284 GCF_000325575.1 Pteropus alecto | reverse complement strand
TTAGAGAGATTTTAGATATCAAATTTTAGTGTTTCCAATTTCATTATTGGCAGCAAAATTAATAGTTGACATTTTTACACACGTGAACAACCAAATGCGTACGTATCTAATTTTAAGTCCTGACGGCTAGCCAGTGTTCCAGACTGACCGTCAAAATCATAGTTTAAAAATACGGTGTGTTGCAAAGTCACAGTGGAAAAAGTGCTCATTGTTATTCTCTTTCAATGAAACACTGTATCTCACAGTTTAAGGGGAATTGTGCTGTGTGCAGACACGAAGACCCT
>NW_006472339.1:0-284 GCF_000325575.1 Pteropus alecto | reverse complement strand
CACTCCTCCCTCTTCCATGCCACAGCCAGTAGCCCGCAAAGCACAACCTGGCAGGGGATTGATCTGTCTTTAGCTGCTCCTGAGGTGTATAGGTTCCCAACTGGCCCAGGATTCTCTGCCTTCCCCAAGAGTTTAGTTTCCTGTAATACAGGCCAACCCGGACTTATAGGGAAGTAACCCCTCAGGCTGGCAAATCATGTCAGCAGGGGCACATGGTGGCACCTGATGGCTGAATGACCTCTACAGCTCATCCCAAAGTCCGGCCCTGACCACAGTGGAGGCCA
>NW_006472338.1:0-284 GCF_000325575.1 Pteropus alecto | reverse complement strand
ACAGGGACACGCAGCCCGCACAGAGCCAGCAGCCAATGGCCTTCGACCGGCCGCCCCGGAGGGAAGACAGCCCTGCGTGCAGCCTCTGAGGACAGGAAGATGGGGCAGTGGCCGCCCACCCACAGGCAGGGCCGTGTCCAGGCCCCACCTGCCCCTGCCGCCTCGCCAGTGACCGGCGAGTCACAGCGGCTGCCGCTGGGGACACTGACAGACCCTGTGGGGTCCTTCGCCCCCGCTCGGTACCCCTCGGGATGGCAGCAGCCACGGTCTTGATGATCTCAGCT
>NW_006472337.1:0-284 GCF_000325575.1 Pteropus alecto | reverse complement strand
CAAGACCTATGGGCAATAGGACAGGAAAAGGACGTACCGGTGAGTCACGTTACGGGCCATGCCCCTTTGGTGACTCCAGGAAAGGACGCGGCGGACGCGCTGTCCATGGTGATGGCCGGAGAAGGCTCCGGCCACTGACGTGTCACGGGCTCCGGCGGCGCCGAAACCATGCGGACGGTGAGCAGCGCCGGAGCCGCCCCCGGGGGGTCGCAGGGGCCTGTGCCACGTGTGCGCTGCGCAGCCGGCCGCGCGAAGCAGGAGCGCGTGCGGGTAACGGGGTCTCC
>NW_006472336.1:0-284 GCF_000325575.1 Pteropus alecto | reverse complement strand
TATCAGAAAAATGGGTGGATGGATATATGAATCATAAATCCATTGACAAATATATATAAGATCAACTAATAGATGAAATAATAGATAATTAAGTTCTTAGATACATAGACCATTATACAAATGTTAATGAAAAATTAACATATTTACCTTATTTTTTAATCATTAGGCACGTTCAAATATATTGTTGTTGATATACCTGCTTTAACAGATAAACACATTCTTAAACATGAATATATTCATATAGATAGGTAGATAGATTGACATAAATTGATGAAAATAAATAG
>NW_006472335.1:0-284 GCF_000325575.1 Pteropus alecto | reverse complement strand
TAATTAGTGAAGTGATAACCTTTTAAATTCTCTGAAAATTAACTAACCTCCCCACCCTGCTTATAATAACTATCAAAAGACAGACGGTACATACTGGACTCCTTCTGACTGACTGGTCTGAACCCCATTTCTGTCACTCACAGCCACATAAATGAACTTGAATAAGTCATTTAAACTGTTGAGACAGCAATTATTCATCTAAGAAAATAAAGTTAGTAAATATATCCTCTATTACTACATAAAAATTATCACAAACTTAGTAGCTTAAAACAGCAAAATTTTTT
>NW_006472334.1:0-284 GCF_000325575.1 Pteropus alecto | reverse complement strand
GCCACCTAGCAGCCGACGACCCTGAACGAGTCACATGGTTCCCCTGGGTGCCTAAGCCCCGCTTTGCAGACGCTAACACGCCCCGAGTCGACGAGGGGGAGGGCTGTGGGCACAGTCCACAGCTCAAGAGAAAGCCCTGGCACAGCTCTGTGTGGCGACTCGAATGGCCGCACTGTTTTTCTGCAGGTGAACGTGCAACTATCATTCCCTTTCTCCAGCAAGCTGAGGTCGGAACAGACGTGTGACTATATGGCTCGTGCAAACCACAGGTAAAAAGGGCCAGA
>NW_006472333.1:0-284 GCF_000325575.1 Pteropus alecto | reverse complement strand
TTTATTCAGATGGATTTAACGGCATTTACCATTTTTTGTTGGAAAAACTACTGTGTTTGTGAGACTCCACGTACACCCTTGTTAATCCCCGTGGCCATCGCACAAGGGGACCTCGCCACGTTCAGATGAGAAAGAAGCTCGAGCTGCAAAGGGCGTTTTTTGGGGGGTCTAGTAAAAACGAAGTACGGCAGCTTCTCACCCGAGACCCTCCTCACAGCACCTGCTGGAGCCATCTGTGACCATCTGTATGCAAGACCCCTGGCAGAAACGTAGGACTTGGGGAC
>NW_006472332.1:0-284 GCF_000325575.1 Pteropus alecto | reverse complement strand
ACCACCTCTCACCAGTCTCATGATCATCCAGAATCGCTAGTGATATTTCCCTGGGAGTGACTCACGACATCAGAAGACAATAACATCTCTCTCTCTCCTCCATTTATGTGAATCTAATCTCAAAATTGTTTTCAAAATGTTCACACTGTCACACAGGTCCGGGAATCTTGCTATGTACTGCTCCACTGGAAGGCCGTATAGGAAGGTATCGAAACTATTTTTCATTTCTCTTAGCACAGGTATCATGCTCCTTGATTTCAAGCTAAACTCCAAAGGTACAGTAA
>NW_006472331.1:0-284 GCF_000325575.1 Pteropus alecto | reverse complement strand
TCCGCATCCAAGAATAGTGCTGGAGTCACACCTGAGAAGAATAAGGGAAGTTTTGGAAGCTGAGTGAAAAAGGAAACTTGAGAAAGGAATTTTATGGATCAATGCTGGATCCACTTACGGCAACATGTTTCCCCCTTACCTAAACAAGACTAATAAGTATGTTTATTCACATGGAAGCTGAAGTGGCTATATCAAAGAAGACGGTCCTCTGAAACAGATGCTGAGGCACGGCAAATTTGCTTATGAAACTCTTACTGTCCCCCTGGCCTCTGGAAATGTTTGGA
>NW_006472330.1:0-284 GCF_000325575.1 Pteropus alecto | reverse complement strand
GGGCCTGAGCCTCTGGGGACCTGTGAGGGCGGGGCAGGCCCTTCAGCTGGGCACTAGGTTTGGACCAGCGTCCGGGGCGAGGAGGCGGCAGAAGCAATTCACCTCCAACCCCACCTGCCACTCGGGGGCCCCCACAGCGCACATCTGTGGGGACCAGGAGGCAGGTGGTCTGTCCTCCTGTCCTTTTTCTTTCGAGTCCCAGGCAGTTTAAGCCTAAGTGGCAGCTGCCTAGAACCCCATGCGACCTCCGCCTTGCGGCCCCACCTTCCAGCCCCATGGCGCCC
>NW_006472329.1:0-284 GCF_000325575.1 Pteropus alecto | reverse complement strand
ATATTATAATAGTCTTTCTATTATTCTCTGTAGTTTGCTCATTTATGTATACTTAATTCTGCAATATGAAATATATGTTCCAAATATATAGTCTTTCTCCATTCATACTCAAAAATCTTTATTGCGGTCTCATTCCTATTCCTTAGTGCAGCAGACTAGATCATCCACAATATGGCCTCTATTTGTCCAGCCTTAGCTTTTATTGCTGCTTATTTCTGAGTCCAGCCAAATGCATATGTTAATATGCACTTAATTTGTTCTGTTATTTTCTATCTCTGTGCCTT
>NW_006472328.1:0-284 GCF_000325575.1 Pteropus alecto | reverse complement strand
GGTAACCGGTAACGGTAGTGATTGCAAAACTGGATACGTCCGTGGGTCAAAGTGTCCAGGGTCGTCGGCAGGATCCACGAGGTGCGGAGGAGTGTGCTGATCCCGTCTCCTGGCCCGGGAGGACCCGAGAAGGGAGAGGAGTTCCAGGCAGAGCGTCCACGCCGGCCCATCGGCCGCCCCACTTCAAGAGCGCAGAGGAGGAGGGGCGTGGGAGCGGCCGAGCCTCGCCTGTCCGGCCAGGTGGATCCCGTGGGTTCGGTCCCGAGTTTGGTCGGGCACAGGCT
>NW_006472327.1:0-284 GCF_000325575.1 Pteropus alecto | reverse complement strand
GAACAGATAGCAAGTAGGAGCATATGTGCCCCAATATGCAGTGCCTCACTCCAAAGATGGCACCAGCTACTGGGATAACAGCCATCCCTATGGTTTTTCTCATAGCAGAGTTTTTTTCCAAAGTGTCTTGGGTCTCCACCAAGGGAGAAAACATTTTTTTTCTAACAGAGTACCCCTAATTCATGGGAGTTGGAGAGATCTCTAGGTCCTCTCATATAATTTTTTATTATAAAATAATGTTTTCTAGATGAAATATTGATTGCAATATCAACTCTCTTGCAGAG
>NW_006472326.1:0-284 GCF_000325575.1 Pteropus alecto | reverse complement strand
TCCAAGGGAACCACAGCCCCGCTGCGGCAGGGTCCGCCTCAACCTGGGGGTGGCGGCAAAAACAGGGCCGCAGCGTCGGGCCAGCCTCCGCTGCCACTTTGTCACCAGAGTCCCCGCCGTGCTGCTTCAGAAGGTCGAGCAGGACTTCCGCTCGCAGGCGGCCGTCAGGGTGACGTGCTGCATCGCTTCCTGACGTCCGCACAGCCAGCGTCCTGGGACAGGTGACCGGAGTCCGGGGCCTTCAAGCCGCAGACATCCGCCCTCTCTCGCTGTGGAGACCAGGA
>NW_006472325.1:0-284 GCF_000325575.1 Pteropus alecto | reverse complement strand
CATGAAAGAATTCTCAGCATGAAGATGGATTTAAACATGTTCAGTGGGTTTGCATGACCTTCACATATGTGTCTGTGGAATTACAGCAAAATTCTTTCATTTACCTAGTGGTGAATGAAAAAACTCAGAAAATCTACGGTGTTTTCCCCCTTTTTCCACATATTAGCTGTATAATCTTGAGCAAGTCATGTAGCTGTGCTATGATCTGTTTCTCTTATTTATAGAACGTAAGATTTGAATTGGGGCACGTTACAAGCTTTAAAACCATGAAACTAAAGGAAATG
>NW_006472324.1:0-284 GCF_000325575.1 Pteropus alecto | reverse complement strand
AGTTGCACTCCAGAGGCAGCAGAAATCCACCTGAGATTGTCAGCCCTGCTCTGGCCACCCCAGAAGCTAGCCAGTCTACGCACGGCAGAGAGTCGTGATCGACCATCACCAGTCGGCTGAAACCGGTGCAGACAGTTTTCACCAACCCTCGTGAGTAGGAAGACAACATGCCTTGCTCTAGCCACAAGCTGGAAGCTGGCTGGTCCACGCACGGCCGAAACCCTAGGAATTTCATCGTAGGCGTCCTGGTAATTGGACACTGGAGAGGGAAGGAAATTAGGGCA
>NW_006472323.1:0-284 GCF_000325575.1 Pteropus alecto | reverse complement strand
AAGACTCAGTTGCAAATGTATGCAAAACTCTCTGCACTGCTCAGGAAATAGCGTGCAAGAGCAGAAGAAATGAAGGAACTGCCATTCACACAAAAAGGAAAACAAAGTCTGAAAAAGCAGTAGAGAAACTATGTTTCTAATCTCCTAGAACTCGAATGCTGAACCCTATGATAGGGTCATACCTTCATTGTCCTATTTGTTATATTTAAAAAATTGATAAATATAATAATTACAGATAAATATACATGAGAAGAAATGCAATGGGATAGTATTTGTTTATAGTA
>NW_006472322.1:0-284 GCF_000325575.1 Pteropus alecto | reverse complement strand
TTTTTTTTTTTTTTTTTTTAAAGAATGTGTTTTGGTGCAAACCTAACTATCAGTTGTGTGCTAAATGATAGCTAGAAGTTAATTTTAATATTCAGTTAATATTAGGTTTAAAAGAAAACTATGAAATCCACATATAAAAATTAGTGTTATCTATGTGTGATAGCATCAGGGCAGAAAAACCTTTCCTCTATACTCTTAGATGTAATAATTAGGACATACAAATTAAGCCAATTAAAGACAAATTAACAGGAGAAAATGTTTATTTGTATGTATATGAAAGATTA
>NW_006472321.1:0-284 GCF_000325575.1 Pteropus alecto | reverse complement strand
CAATGCAGTAAAAATATAAATATCACCTATAACCCCATTGCCAAAATAACTTTATTTGTACAATTAAAAGGTGTGTATGCCTTGAAAGGACATTGGGACATTCAAAATACATAATAAAACCTTTGAATACCCCTTTCTTACGGGACTTCAAGGTGGTCAGTTAAATTTTTTATATCTTTTAGAAAACAAAAAGATCTTTTATGAATGTAGTCATTGTATGAGCCACGTATATACATTTTAGAAGTTCACATGGAAAGAGGTCACATCATATAGTCTGTTCTGAC
>NW_006472320.1:0-284 GCF_000325575.1 Pteropus alecto | reverse complement strand
AACACATATTCTCCAATAACCTTATTTTTTTTCATTGGGTCAGCACAAGTCATTTTTATCCCCATTTTAGGCAGTAAAGTGCTGAACTTGAACATCCCTAAACTGCTTTAGCTAGGGGAGGTATTTAATCATGCTGTATTGGAAGTCATGGTACTTACGTTTCAAACTAAAAGTGACGGGGACGAGGAATGCAATTTGAGCCTGAACTTTTATATCAGAAATTTCTCATCCCCTCCCAAAAGGAGCAGAATATGTCTTTCCCATCATCATATCACAGCAGAGAA
>NW_006472319.1:0-284 GCF_000325575.1 Pteropus alecto | reverse complement strand
GCCTGAATAGACTTTAAAAAAGTAAAAAAGAAAACAGTTAAATCTATTCTTGTCACAAGGTTACTAAAATGACTTTATATCTTACTTTATTGTTTTTTTCTTCTTAATGGAGTATGTGGTTCAAAACGTTTAGCTTCGTACACCAAGATCTGCAACTTCTAATCACATCTCTTTATGTTAAATGTAATGGAAAATAGTTCAGAAAGAAAACGTGTTTGCCTAAGAAACAATTTAAGTAACATCTCAAATACACACACACAGACACACACAGACACACACACACA
>NW_006472318.1:0-284 GCF_000325575.1 Pteropus alecto | reverse complement strand
AGCAGCCTTGGCTTTGATGCTGGTTATTTGCACAGGGCTCCAGCAAGGGCACTGCAGAGAAGGCAAGCCTGGTCACTGGTGCCAGAGGAGTGGGGAGCAAGCCCTCAGGGTCACCCGGGTCTAACACCGGATGGCCATGGCCATAAGGGCATGGTGCCCAGATCCACTCGCCCAGCTGGTGGAGCCGGCAGAGTCACCCGCGCAGGCCCTAGCCGCCTCTCCCCATGGGGCACGGCCGAGAGTCCCCTCGCTGCTCCTGCCCCGCCACTAGACCAGGTTGGATT
>NW_006472317.1:0-284 GCF_000325575.1 Pteropus alecto | reverse complement strand
TTAAGAATAAAGGCGACGGGAACAGGAGTCGGCAGGATGGAGGGAGGAAGGGAGGACTGAGCGGAAGGAGATTCAGACTGCAGTGCGGGCCGGCTTGCTTGCTAGAAATGTCCCACGTCTAGCAGAAATGCCCGTTGAGTGCCCTCCGTGTCCTCGGTCACCTTCTCGGAGCAGTCCGGTTACGGCGTGGTTTTGTCATTAATGCTGAGCGGGTCCGACTTGTCAGGTGGTGGCAGTCAGCCAACCACGTTGCCCACAGCAGATTCTCTGGAAGGCAGATCTGA
>NW_006472316.1:0-284 GCF_000325575.1 Pteropus alecto | reverse complement strand
AAAAATGGGGCAGAAAACATATTAGAATAGATAACGGCCAAGAATTTTACAACATTAATAAAGAAGTGCAGAAATGCTCAAGCTGAATAAATAAAATCCAGGACTCCCTACATCGACAGTGGAGGGAGACTGTCCAGGCAAAGAGGAATGACTGGAACTCTCAACTCAGTGTCTCCTCCCTTGACTTTCAGAAAACATCGAGGATTGCTCCCTACTTATCACTGCTCTCAGCACACTGGCAATTTAAGATCTGGCCCAAGTATAGATATAGGAATCTTCCCTTA
>NW_006472315.1:0-284 GCF_000325575.1 Pteropus alecto | reverse complement strand
GTTCAGCTTTGATTAATCATAATATCATTATAATATCACTTGCATCGTGAGTACCACTTCTTCATGCCCCGTCCCCAGAAAACAAAAGCCCATAATCCAGACAGCTCCTGGCAACACCTCTCCAAATTGGCCCGCACCTTTTTTGTGTGTGTACTTTCACCTTAATAAAACTCGTGCTTTCCTGCTTGCTGTTTGTCCTGCCCTTGACCCTTTTCCCACTTGCCCAGAGAATACTATCCTTGCAGCACTTGCTTGAGGCTGCATCATTTACCCCAAGATAACTC
>NW_006472314.1:0-284 GCF_000325575.1 Pteropus alecto | reverse complement strand
GTATTATTTTATTTAGGCACTTAAATAAATAATCATGATATTGTTTGTGTAAATACTTCTCTTTTTTCAGGCAAAAATCTGATCTAACTAAGAATTCTATTCATGTTGGAGACATCCAGAATTAAGGCTTAGTCTATATAGTAGTCTCCAAAGGGGACGTGTTCACTCCAGGGATACACAAAATAATTCTTTAGGGTGCATAAAAATAGTGGACCTTCTCTACATATTATAATAAATTATGCCTTAAAAGTGTTTTATATTTATGACTTTTTCCTAATTTTTAT
>NW_006472313.1:0-284 GCF_000325575.1 Pteropus alecto | reverse complement strand
CGCACACACGTGCTGCCCCCTCAGCCGGGAAGGGCCAGCTCCGCAGCCAGGCCTCCACCTACTCCTCCAAGTACGAGCTCGGGCCCCTTACGAAGCAGTCGTGGGCGTGGGATGCGGCCCAGGGAATACAGCCGGCAGCTTCGTAACACCTATGCCTCGTGCCAGGCGGGGCCGAGACTCACCCGGGGTCGCTCTGTAAATGACGAGAATGTCTAACTGCCAGGCCGCTCACCTGAAACTGCTATATCATATCGAACGCCGACTCTCATTGAAAAAGTAAAGAG
>NW_006472312.1:0-284 GCF_000325575.1 Pteropus alecto | reverse complement strand
GGCTACACCAGTGCCACCCGCGGGCAGGCGGGTCTGCGTCTACACCGGTGCCTGTACCTTCCCTCCCTGTGACAGTGCAGCTGCCCACACCTGGGCGGGAGGAGGAAGCACCAGCTGGACCCTCCCTAGGACGCTGTCTCAGGAAGCAACAGGGCGCAATGGCAAGGCCTGGAGAGGCCCCAGGGGGACCTGGCCCTAGGTTGAGGCAGTGGGCTCAGGACGGACACGGGCATCAAACTCCAACAGGCAGTGTTTGGGGGGCCTCTTGGGGACCGACCTCCTCT
>NW_006472311.1:0-284 GCF_000325575.1 Pteropus alecto | reverse complement strand
CACTATACATAGTTATTACCATATTATTGACTATACTCCCTATGCTTTACTTTATTTACATTCCCATAACTATATTGTAACTACCAATTTGCCTTCACCTTTTTCACTCCACCTCCCAAACCTCCTTCCATCTAACAACCATTAGCTTATTCTCTGTATCTGAGTCTCTTTCTGTCTTGTTTGTTTATTTTGTTTAGAATCCATATATAAGTGAGAGTATTTGTCCTTCCCTGTCTGACTTAGTTCACTTGACATAATTCCTTCCAGGTCCATCTACGTTGTCA
>NW_006472310.1:0-284 GCF_000325575.1 Pteropus alecto | reverse complement strand
GGAGGGAGCATGACTTTCAGTGTGTCTCTGAGCCATTGGATTGATGGTCTTCCTCCCTGTGCACCCCTTGCTTTTGCCCTCATAGTTACTGAGGGCAGACTCGCCCCACTGCTCCCCGAGCAATCTGTGCAGATATCTAAATGCGGAAGAAAAGAGAGCCTCACAGTCACTTCTCGTGATGTTAAAAAATGGCTTAATGAGTAAGAAGACCCTTGTCCCAAATATGAGGAGAGGTGAGATGCTTTAGGAGATCAGAGCATTTCTGGCACTGTGGCTGGAGAGAG
>NW_006472309.1:0-284 GCF_000325575.1 Pteropus alecto | reverse complement strand
ATCAAGCCTATCTTTCCACTATACCACATGCTCCACGAGAGCAGATTTTCGCAGATCTTATTTACTGCTATTCCCTGCATGACTAGCTCAGTATCTGGCACATCGTAGGCTTATGACAAATATTGTAATGAGATGAAACAAGGAATGAAAGATCATGGTATTGGCTTTCTTTCCTAAGGATTCAGTTTACTTCTATCTACTTCATAAGTTTTATCTCTCCCTTAATTCCTTCACTAGTTAATAACACACTTATTATGGTTCCTTTCCCCTCAGGACTGGCTCAG
>NW_006472308.1:0-284 GCF_000325575.1 Pteropus alecto | reverse complement strand
GTCAAACAAACAAAAACCAATAGACACAGACAACAATTCAGTGGTGACCAGAGAGGAAGGGTGGTGGTAGGAGGTAGCAAAAGGTAAAGGGAGTCAAATATTGTGACGGAAGAAAATTTTACTTTGGGTGGTGAACACACTATGCAATACACACAGGATGTAGTATGGAATTGTGCACTTGAAACCTATATAATTACTTAATTGGTGGCAATCCATTAAGTTAAAAAAACTAAAACAAGTGCTATAAATCAGAGTGGTCAACATTACGATGCCATCTTGAGATA
>NW_006472307.1:0-284 GCF_000325575.1 Pteropus alecto | reverse complement strand
CCCCAAAGGGCCGCGGAGAAAAGGCCTTTCGCTCTGTAAAGGTGGTCACCAAAATAGACACATGCCCGGCTTATACTTTCGTTCTCTTCCGGTTGCAAAGGTGTGTTTTCCTCAAACGTAACTAGGTTCTTACATCAGGACAGTAATGGCTGAATATAATAGTTAAAATCTAAAGCGGTAGCAGAGAATAAACAATAATTTAAATGCCTGCACCCTTCTGTCTATCAGTGTCAGGCTCTCTTCCTGCCATTCCCAGTCTGACTCATAGCGAACTGCCATCAACA
>NW_006472306.1:0-284 GCF_000325575.1 Pteropus alecto | reverse complement strand
TTGTGTAATGTCTTTAAAATTAACAGATATTATTGGTTTTAATTTTTAGTATTTTCTTAGATAAAGCAACTAATTACTCTCACATTTATGTTATATTTTATATTTACATACAGACTTGTCTTAAGGTTTTTTGATTTGGAACTTTTGATATTACATACTATTCAACATTTATTCAAACTTAATTTTAAAATTCAACTTGTTCCATGCCTTAAAATGTCAGACATTAAATAATCTCTTAAAAAATGCTCAAAGAGTCCTTTACACTTTTTTGAAAAGCGAATTGA
>NW_006472305.1:0-284 GCF_000325575.1 Pteropus alecto | reverse complement strand
ACCCCTAAAAAACCACAAACACACAAAACCAAGCTCATAGAGCACAGATGGGTGGCTGTCAGAGGCAGGAGAAATGGGTGAAGGGAGGTGAAAGATACAAACTTGCAGTTATAAAATAAATAGGTCATAGGAACGTCATGTATGGCAGGGCAGCTATAGTGAATAATACTCCGTTGCATATTTGAAAGCTGCTAAGAGAGTAAACCTTAAAAGTTGTCATCGGGAGAGAAAAAAAATTCTGTAACCACTTATGGTGACAGATGTTAACTAGACTTACTGTGGTG
>NW_006472304.1:0-284 GCF_000325575.1 Pteropus alecto | reverse complement strand
GCTGGCTTGCACCGAGTCCACATCCACAGGGTAACAAGGGGTTGGGCGATGGTGCTGAAATGCACGTGTGTGCATGTGTGAGCACGCGTGGGCACATGCGTGTGCGTGTGTCTGGCATGGAGTTATCATACGGATATAGGGAGCGGGTTGTCTTTGATTTTGCCTGGGCTACTGAGATGCGGCGATGCCGTTGACGAACGAGGAATCCAGGGGAGCATGGCCGCGGAGAAACGAGAGAAGTTCTGAATCGCGGGCTGGAAATTTTTATTTGCTTAGGGGTCACT
>NW_006472303.1:0-284 GCF_000325575.1 Pteropus alecto | reverse complement strand
TGGTTGTGAGGACTGGCCATGAATACAATAGAGAAGCTGTTTGTGAATGGGCTAAACTTATGAAGCAGGATTCACTTTATTGGGGCTCTCGTACCTGCCAAGTCTGTCCTTTAGGTGTGTCATTTGTGTAGTGGTTGGAGGGTGCCCTGGTGTGATCTGAAGCTGGCCACTGGATGTGTTGATTATAGGGCTTCTTGGGAGGGGGCTCTGGTGCAGGCCAAGGTCAGCAACTGCTTATGCTCTGCTTAAGGCCACTTGGTATGAGTTACAAAGTGATCTGCAAA
>NW_006472302.1:0-284 GCF_000325575.1 Pteropus alecto | reverse complement strand
CTCTCAGAATCTCTCTGCTACTGGGATGGCAGTGGGCCAAGCGCAAACAAAACAAAACTTCATTTGCCTGCCTCCTTTACTCCTAAAAATAGCCAGTGAGAGTAATGAGTTGCTTGATGAGCTTTTTTCTTTTAAATATATTTCTAAGCACTTAGCTCAGGGCTAGGGGTCAGAGTTCCTGAGTTCCCTGAGTTTCTCTAAGTTTCTTTGGAAAATCTGGGTCTTGAGGACTTTATTGAAATGATATCCTTATAAGCATTTAATGAATACATATTGTGTTTGTC
>NW_006472301.1:0-284 GCF_000325575.1 Pteropus alecto | reverse complement strand
ACACTTGGTTTGGTCTATTCTATACAGGCCACAACGGTGCCTGTATAGAATTAAATTGACATGAGACAGATCAACAGAAGAAAAGCATATAGATATATTTAATATAAGTTTGATGTGACATGAGAGGCTTCATAAGACCCAAAGAAATGGAAAAGGTTGAACAAAGAGAGGTATTAAAATCAAAGACAAAGGAAGACCAGCCTCGAAAATTCCCTGAGCAGACAAAACCAATTTAGTCATACAAACGAAGCTTAATTTAGCTTATTTTGCAAGACTAATGATGG
>NW_006472300.1:0-284 GCF_000325575.1 Pteropus alecto | reverse complement strand
TCCTATCTCTGTCTCCCGGCTAACTGGACGGGGACTTGTACCCTGGTTTACTTGGCCCCTGAAATAAACGTCGCTCCCAACAACCAGTCTATGACCGTCCCTCTAACGCACGCAAGAACCAAACGAGCGATACAGTTCTTTCCCCTTACAGACCTTGGTCTCGCCGCAGGGGTAGGCGCTGGCACAGCTGGCCAAGCCTCCTCCCTGTCCTATTACCAGAGTTTATCTAAGGACCTATCTGACAGCTTGGAAGACATATCCAAAAGCATTGTCACTTTACAAAG
>NW_006472299.1:0-284 GCF_000325575.1 Pteropus alecto | reverse complement strand
TGCCTAGGATATAATAACCACCCTCAATGGAAAATATTATTATTACTGTGTTAGAGATGATTTCCTCTTTACATACATTTGAATACCATTCATTTATTCATTTATTCTGGCAACATTTTCTGAGAATCTCCTAAATCCCAGGCACTGGGAATAGAGCCGTGAACAAAATAGACAAAAATACCTGTTCTCATGGACCTTACCTTCTAGTCGGGAAGATGGATGATAGACAAATACAAAATATACAATTTCTGTTAATGATGAGTAGTTGGAAGAAAATAGAGTAG
>NW_006472298.1:0-284 GCF_000325575.1 Pteropus alecto | reverse complement strand
GCAACTCTAGCCTAACCACCTGCCACATTGCAATGAAATTATCAGTTGACTGTTCTTTAGACTCTCAACTCTCTGAGGGCAGGAATTGTGTCTTACTCATCTTTGTATCTTTGGTATCCACTAGTGTCTAGCACCAAGTAAATATCCAACAGATGTTTACAGATTTGAAATACTGTAGCCTAGAGAGTACCAAGAGCACTGACAACAATAGAACATTTAGAGCACACAGGAAAGTGGATAAAGGATGGAAGTTGTGAGATGGAGGCTCATAGAGGCAGGATCAA
>NW_006472297.1:0-284 GCF_000325575.1 Pteropus alecto | reverse complement strand
TTTTTTTTTTAATTCGCTATGTGCATTACAGAGGGATATCACTTTCATTCACTGAAATAGCTATGTGCTGAACCCATCATCCAAGTAGATCGTTAGAAACATCTTTTAAGATGCGTTATTAAACAACCTTACTACACGTAATACTTGCACTTCCTGAAATAACACTATGCTGAACGCTACTTGCCATTAGCTTGTTAGAAACATCTACATTAAATGTGTTCTTAAGCACTTCACTATCTGCATTACAGAGTGGGTATCTGTTCCATTCACTGAAGTAACACTCT
>NW_006472296.1:0-284 GCF_000325575.1 Pteropus alecto | reverse complement strand
ATCCCACAATTAAGTAAAATCACATCGTTCTAAACATTTTCTGACTTATTTCAGTTAACAGGATAATCTCAAGATCCCACGTGGTATACCAGTTAGGTCTACATGGTTTTATCCCAACATTTTTTTGTCATTTTATTCATTGCATATAAGTCACAAGGCCCAATCCACATGGAGATGGGTAGGTACAAGGGCATGTAGACAGAAGGCAGGGGATATTGGAAGCATCTTGAAGTCTATTTTTATGTGCACTTTTGGCTTATATGGTGAAACAAAGTGGGATATAT
>NW_006472295.1:0-284 GCF_000325575.1 Pteropus alecto | reverse complement strand
GGTACAGCCGACCTCTTCACATGCCTGGTGCCTTGTGATGACCGAAAGGGCCAAAGTCAGCATGGCACTCTCCCCCTCTTACGTGCTCTCAGGACCTCAACATGCGACTGTACTTCTTACAGGGTGGAGACCAGGCAGAAGCTGCTGGCCCTGCTAGAGGATAGGCCCAGGGTGGTTGTCACTTCTGCCATACTCACTGGTCAGAGTGGCCACAGGCCAGTCTCAATGCAAAGGGTGGAGAGTCACCACGTCCTTGTGGGAAGAGTGTCCCAGGTTTACAGCTG
>NW_006472294.1:0-284 GCF_000325575.1 Pteropus alecto | reverse complement strand
TCTCTTTGGCATATCAAAATTGCCAGCATCACTACTCTTGTACTTTGGAGCCCTTACTAAGTAAAATGAGGGTGACTTGAACGCAAGCACTTCAACACCACAATAGTCGATCCGGTAACTGTGACAGCTACTAAGTGACTAATGGGTGGGCAGCATACACAGCACGGATATGCTGGACAAAGGAATAATTCCTCCCAGGTGGGATGAAGAGGACGGCTTGAGACTTCATCACACGACTCAGAATGGCGCACAATTTAAAACTTATAAAATGTTTATTTCTGGAA
>NW_006472293.1:0-284 GCF_000325575.1 Pteropus alecto | reverse complement strand
CAGTATATGCAAAAGGCACTGTCTTCATTGTTCTAGGAATCATAAGAGTAGGTATACTATTTCGGCATTCAAAAAGGTTTATGCTGTTTCTAAAGAAATTTTTAAAGAAGATAATTTAATTATAAGAATAACAGATATACAATACACTTGTAATTAGGTTTTAACAAAGTAAAATTATAGTTAAATCTTAATTAATGGTTGAATTAATCTGAAATATTAAACTCTTACCCGGTAATTTCTTTTTCTAATTCACCATTTTTCTTCTTTTCTTGATCCAAACTATA
>NW_006472292.1:0-284 GCF_000325575.1 Pteropus alecto | reverse complement strand
CTGACAAACAGAGTTCCAAGAGCCACACTTTCAGCCGGTCACCTTCATCCCTGGAGGTTTTTCTTTCTCCCTGGCCCTGCCTTCGCTCGGCTCTTCTGCAATCTTGAAGCGGCCAGGCCCAGGGCAGGTGAAAGCTCAGAGGGGAGTTCTGGCTGGGCAGGGGCCACTCGACCCCAATTGAGCCTCTCTGGGCTTCTGGACTGCCTCAGGTGAGTTGCCCAATTAATGCTCCTAGGAGGTAGGATTAACGCTGTTGTGCATGTACTTGATGCCGGCCAGGCCGT
>NW_006472291.1:0-284 GCF_000325575.1 Pteropus alecto | reverse complement strand
TTTTCTGGTGTCGCCAGCGCTCAGCACAGGGAGTCGCACAGGGCAGGTCGGTAAAAGCTCGTTGGGTGATACTGAATAAAATTTGGCTCCTATCATTTATTTTCTTGGGCAAGTTCCTTCACTTCTTTTTTAAAAAAGTTAAAAATTTCAGTGCTGGCCGACATACAATGTTATATAGTTTCAGGTGTGCGAGGCCGTGCTAAGGCATTTATATGACTTATGGAGTGACGCCCCGTGAGTCCAGTGCCCGCCTGACACCACGCGTGGTTTTCACGGTGTTGTCG
>NW_006472290.1:0-284 GCF_000325575.1 Pteropus alecto | reverse complement strand
CACATACACTCACGCACATTCACACATGCACGCACACTCACACACATGTGCACACACGCACTCACGCACGCATGCGTACGCACACTCACGCGCACACACACACACTCACGCATGCACACACTTATGCACGCACACGCACACGCACGCACGCCCGGTGACATCGCTCTGGCTGCCACCTCAGCGGCAGGGCTGCCGGGTCCGCCGTGGGCAGCCACGTACCCGCTGGGGTCAGGGACTCTCGCTGAGGGGAGCTGGGGGAGCTCTCAGTACTATTTTTTTTTTTT
>NW_006472289.1:0-284 GCF_000325575.1 Pteropus alecto | reverse complement strand
CCATTGTTAAATTTTTACTATATTTCTATCCAGTTGTTATTTTATTCATTTTTTTTACATAGCCAATGTAGTATTAGATGTGATCTGTGATTTTGGTTTCTCAGACAATTTTTAAAAAAATAGATGGGGCAGCATAAAATTACCAACTTTTCATGTGCCAAGTAAAAACAAAACATACGCAAAACATTAAGCCATCAATAACAATAAAAGAATCTGCCATCTCCCATCACCATTATTTTATAAAAGGATATTTTGACACTACAGTGTAAAATGATAACATTTCA
>NW_006472288.1:0-284 GCF_000325575.1 Pteropus alecto | reverse complement strand
TTGCATCGGAAAAGAAGGTCGAAAATCAATGACTCACGGTTTCCCCTTAAGAAAGTAGAAAAAGAAAAGCAGAGTAAGAAACGCACAGTTATTCCTCCCTGGGGCGCAGGGAGCTCCAGGCCCTCTTGATCGCCAGCGCTTCCCAACCTTCCAGGGCCGGGGCTTCCCGCTAAGGGGCCTTCTCAGCGGGGCAGGAACCTGGGCCCAGCGAATCCCGCAAGCAGGCCGGGATCTGAGGTCTACACAGGCGGGGGCGGGGGCCCGGCGCCCGCAGCCCGGGCTCC
>NW_006472287.1:0-284 GCF_000325575.1 Pteropus alecto | reverse complement strand
TTTGGAAAATTTCAAAATTAGCAAAATGATCTATTTTTCCAAACAAGTGATAAACTACTGTGAACTTAGAGTTCTTTACAGAGAGTGGAGAATTGGGTTTTAATTTTATCAGGGCACTAAATATTAAACAGTGAAAATAACCGATTTTAGAGCCAGGTAAAAACTGTTTGAATCTCAGCTTTACCAATTTGCTATGTGATCTTGTATAAGTTACTTTACATCTTAGTGTTTTTATATGCAAAATGGAGAAAAAAAAATCTACCCAGAAGACTTATGAGTAAAAT
>NW_006472286.1:0-284 GCF_000325575.1 Pteropus alecto | reverse complement strand
AGATTCTGATTTAATTAGTCTATGGTGTAATCTGGACACTGGGACGTTATAAATCTCCCTTAGGTGATTCTCATATGCAGTAAAGTTTAAGAACCACCGTCTAAGCCATGGAAATAGATGAAATCATCAAAGTAGAAAAGAATGCTCAAGATGATTCCCTGGAGAGCCATCCGTGTCTAAGGGTACATAGAGACAAGAAGACAACAAAGGTAAGGCAGGGTAAGGGCAGAGGGGGAAGAGGAAACAGCAAAGGCAAAGGGGAGAATCAAAGAGGATGTGGTCAG
>NW_006472285.1:0-284 GCF_000325575.1 Pteropus alecto | reverse complement strand
GAATGAAATCTTACCATTTGTAACAACATGGCTGGACCTAGAGAGTATTATGCTGAGTGAAAAGTAAGTCAGACAAAGAAAGTGAAATATCATATGATTTCACTTACATATGGAATCTGAAAAATAAAAACAAACAAAAGGGAAATTTATAGATAGAACAAATTGTTGATTGCCAGATGGGAGGGGGTTGGGAAGTGGGTGAAAAAGGTGAAAGAGATTATGAGGTACACATTGTCAGTTATAAAAATTGTCACAGGGATGTAAAGTACAGCATAGGGAATATA
>NW_006472284.1:0-284 GCF_000325575.1 Pteropus alecto | reverse complement strand
CACACACGCATGCACACACACACGAGCACACACACGCACATACGCGTACACGCATGCATACACGCGCACATACACACGAACACACACGTGCACGTACATGTACGCACACATGCACACACATGCACACATACACACGAGCACAAGCACTCACACGCACGCACGCATACACACACGCACATGCACACATACACATGCACATACACACAAAGACACATACACACATGCGTGTGCACATGTGCACACACATGCACATGCATGCACACATACACACGAGTGCATGCACT
>NW_006472283.1:0-284 GCF_000325575.1 Pteropus alecto | reverse complement strand
TTGAAAATCAAATAGGGCTTTATCTGCAACATTTTTGTCTACTGAAGTTTTTTTATTGGGCCAATGTTTAATAATGGTCAGTTAATTCTGAGTGGTGGGAGTATGGGGATTATTCTCTGTCCTCTGTATTTTAAATTTTTCTCAAAATAAACAAGACACAAATTTTAAAAATCTTAACCAATTGGAATATATATCTGAATTGCCTTCCTTTGGCTCTTTCCTCTCATTAAGGGTGTATCTACAAATCCCTCTCCACATGACTCAGATCAAAACTTATTTTCTCC
>NW_006472282.1:0-284 GCF_000325575.1 Pteropus alecto | reverse complement strand
TGCTTAAAGAAACAGTGTGTGAAGTCTTTCCTCTCACTGGACCTCACCCCTTCTACTTGGACAGGTGGACACAGCCCGTCGGACACCTCGGCACCACTTCCTCTGCTGCCCTTCCCGGCCCCGGAAGGAGCGTGTCCTCCCTTCGCTGCGACCTTCACGGATGCTTCATGCACAGCGATCACGTCCGTCTCTTCCCCTAAGCTGTAGGGTGGCGTCTGTTATGCTGATGCCCACAGTGTCACTGAGGGTTTAGGAGGCACTTAGCTGTGTGCCATGAAGAGTCG
>NW_006472281.1:0-284 GCF_000325575.1 Pteropus alecto | reverse complement strand
TCTGGGCTCGTGGCAGCATCTGTCCAGCCTGTGCCTCTTCTGACGGGCAGAGGGCAGCGGAAGCCATCGCCCATCAGCTCAAGGTCCTTAACCCGATCACACTCACGGAGACTCTTTTTCCAGATAAGTCAGCTTCCACGCTTCCCCTTGGGCACGCCTTTTGTGGGGGGGGCAGTATTCACTGGCCACACCTACCCACGTGGCAAGTCTGCACACGCAGCGTGCATGCTGCAGGCCTGGGGCGAGTTTGTCGTTATTTTTCCAGTGTTCTTTCTAGAGGGACG
>NW_006472280.1:0-284 GCF_000325575.1 Pteropus alecto | reverse complement strand
CTTCCGTGTGTTATAATTATTCCAGATTTACAGAGCGCTTTCACATTTATTACTTCCTTTATTTCTGGCAACTCATCAGTGGAGCCTGTACTAGAAATAACGACATGCTGTGCTCTTAAACCGAGACAGAAATTAAGAGAATTTCAATTACAATAAGTGTTGAAATAAACTCCGGTTTCAAAGATTCTAGAGTCCGACTTTGTAGTTGAAGTTTTCTGTGGCTCCGGTGAAATGAGAAATGATTCGAATTGTCAGGATGGAGGGAAGCCTGCTAAACGCTTCCT
>NW_006472279.1:0-284 GCF_000325575.1 Pteropus alecto | reverse complement strand
TTGTCGGGGGACTCAGTCGGTCCCACGCTCCCAGCTGGAATCGCTTCCCCCCAATAATGTGACTTGTTTCCCTTCGAGTGCCCATCGGCAGAGGCCATGGGCCGTCAGCCCTGCGGCCGGCACGGAAGCCGCAGGACCACGGATGCTGCAGAACCACGGATGCCGCGGGAGCACGGATGCTGCAGGACCTCGGGAGCCGCAGGACCTCGGAAGCCCGGACTTGCCTTGATTCTGGACCTGCAGGGAATGAAGGCGGCTCTGGCCCGAGAGCAGAAATGCTGAGG
>NW_006472278.1:0-284 GCF_000325575.1 Pteropus alecto | reverse complement strand
AAATTTTGGCTGTTAAAAAAAATTGATGGAATCCTTTATAATTTGGGAGAATTTTAAGCATGTTTTAAGAAACCTGAAAGGAAGATGGTAAAAGAAAGAGAAGAAAGAGGAGAGAAAGATAGGTATTGAAAATACTACACTGGAAATTATCGGTAACTTACTTAAAATGCCAGTTCCCAATAACAGAAATTCTGCTTTACAACTTCTAGATTGTACCTACGTTGTAATTAAGGAATCTGCATTTTAACATTAAATGAATAGATAGATAGATAGATAGATAGATA
>NW_006472277.1:0-284 GCF_000325575.1 Pteropus alecto | reverse complement strand
TTTGTACGTCTTAATCTCTTCCCCTTTTTCACCCAGCCCACAGCCACCATCCCATCTGACAACCACCAGTGTGTTCTCTGTATCTATTACTCTGTTTCTGTTTTGTTTATGTTGTTCATCAGATTCCACATGTAAGTAAGATCATATGGTAATTGTATTCCTCTATTTGACTAAAGTCCATCCATATTTTTGCAAATGGTAAGATTTCATTAAACTACTGGAAGAAAACATAGGCAGTGCTCTCTGACATTGCTCTTAATCATAGTTCTTCTAATGTATCTCCT
>NW_006472276.1:0-284 GCF_000325575.1 Pteropus alecto | reverse complement strand
CTAAGTTTTTTCCTATGCATACATGCCTATGATGAAGTTTAATTTATAAATTGGGCACAGTAAGAAATGAACAACAATAATAGAACAATTTTAACACTATACGGTAGTTAAAGTTATGTGAATGTGGTCTCTGTCTAACTGACCTGATGACTGAGACAGCTATTAAGTGATTAACAGGAGGGACTCTTATACAGCAGGGGTCCCCGACCCAGAGCCCTGGACCAGTCAGGTCCGCACAGCAGGATGTGAGCGGTGGGAGACAGCGAAGCTTCATCTGTATTTGT
>NW_006472275.1:0-284 GCF_000325575.1 Pteropus alecto | reverse complement strand
TCTTTAGTATTTACGCCTTTAACGACTTTTCGATGTATCATACAGAAGCGGTAGTTATAGTCGTCATGTTGCCCATTACATCCCACATACTTATTTATCTTAGACAACTGGGAGTTTCTACCTATGACCACCTTCCTCCGATTCCCTTTCCCCAACTTGGTAGCCACATTCTGATTTCTTATTTTATGAGCTTGTTTGATTAAATGTATAAGTGACATCACACAGTATTTGTCATTCTCTGCTGCCTTCTATTTCACTTAGCATAATGCTTTCAAGGTCTATCC
>NW_006472274.1:0-284 GCF_000325575.1 Pteropus alecto | reverse complement strand
CAATTCAGAAAAAGGACTCTCATCAAGAACCAAAGCGGAATCTTGGTATTAGGTTTCCAGGCCTCCAAAAGTGTGAGAGATAATTTCTGTAGTTTAAGCCAGCCAGATTATGATAATTTGGTTTAACAGCCTGAGCTGACTAAGATATAGTGTATCTTATGGCATATCCACAGGGCATACAGAATATGAAGTATTCTACAGAGAACATCCATTGTACTCTCTCTGTAATGACATTTAGAAAATAAAAGCATCTTAGAAATTGTTTCCAAAAACTCACGTAATAA
>NW_006472273.1:0-284 GCF_000325575.1 Pteropus alecto | reverse complement strand
AGATCCAGGCGCACGACTTGGCCACGCTCCCCCTGGGCATCGTCGTGCGCTGGCCACGCGAAGTCCTGTCGCCCCGTTTGGCTCCGCTCCCCTTTCGCTCCCCGTCCCCTCCCCTCCGGTCACTGTGTCTCTGAGTTCGTTTGCTAGTTTCGTTTGCGTGTTGCTGCTTTACGCCCCACACGCGCCTGAGATCACACGGTCCTCGGCCTTTCCTGTCTGATGTAGCCAGACGTGCGCAAGATCCAGCCCCGTTGTCGCGAAGGGCTGACGTTCCCTTGTGTCCC
>NW_006472272.1:0-284 GCF_000325575.1 Pteropus alecto | reverse complement strand
TCTTCCGCCCCCCGCCCCTCTTTCTCTTATAAGGACCCCGGTAAACTACATGGCACCTACGTGGATAACTCGAGGTCACATTCCAATCTCAAGATCCTTAACTCAACTATATCTGCTGAGTCCCTTCTGCCTTGACAGGTTACAAGGTTACATATTCACAGGTTCTGAGGATTGGGACGTGGCACCTTTGGGGGACCATTAGTCTGTCCACCACACCCTGTATAAAAGACATCCCAGTGTCCCACAGCTTCATGGTCCATACTCCTGGGAAGGCCCACAGACCC
>NW_006472271.1:0-284 GCF_000325575.1 Pteropus alecto | reverse complement strand
AGAAGTCAGGAATAAATTTCTTCCCCAAATTTAAGTGCATCTCTGCTTCGACTGTAGATTGAAATATAAAATTGATTGGGTGATAATCTCGAGTGGCTTATTTTTAAAAATGGAAACAAGAGCCCTCAAGGCCACGTAAAGCATGAAAAGAATTGGTCAGAGAATTTTCTGAGAGACTGTCCATCGTAAGGGGGATCTCTTTTGCCAATATCTTTTAAGACCAGCTTATGAGAGGCAGACATTGTTAAATAGAGCTAAAATATGCTGGGAGGAAGTGCTTCAAA
>NW_006472270.1:0-283 GCF_000325575.1 Pteropus alecto | reverse complement strand
TTGGAGAATTGACCCTTTTCTCATATCAATTCCTTCTTTGTCTCTTGAGGGAGATTTAACTGAAAGTCTGCTTTGTCTGATGTTAGTATAGGCAACCCTGCTCTCTTTGGTTATTATTTTTATGGAATATTTTCCCATTCTCATTCAATCTATGTGTTTCCATAAGTCTAAACGGAGTCTCTTGTAGACAGCTTTATAGCTGGATTCTGTTTTTTATCCATTCCCTCAATCTTTTGATTGGTGAGTTTAATCAATCATCTTTAAAGTAATTACTGATAGGGAA
>NW_006472269.1:0-283 GCF_000325575.1 Pteropus alecto | reverse complement strand
TTTTTTTTCTATTTCAGTGAGGTATAATTGACAAATAAAATTGTAATAAATTTAAAGTACACAGTGTGATGATTTCATATATATATGCATTGGGAAAGGATTTCTACCCTCAGGTTAATTAACATTTCCATCACTTCATATATTTATTTTTTTCATGAGAACACTTAAGTTTTCTCTTAGCAAACTTCAATTATATAATACAGTAGTATTAACTATAGTCACTGTGTTATACATTAGATCGTTAGATCTTATTCATCTTATAACTAAAAGTTTGTACCTTTTT
>NW_006472268.1:0-284 GCF_000325575.1 Pteropus alecto | reverse complement strand
GCCTTCCCGTCGGCCTCGGACAGACCAAAGCCCCCTCCGGCCCCGAGGCCCACGGCCCCCCGCTGCACGGTGACAGCGTCTCGAGACAGGTGGCCTCCTGCCCTCTCCCTCTTGCTTCAGACCTGCACCCGGGGCTCTGACACCGGAGGCCTGTGCCAGACAGGGATGAGCGCGGGGACGAGACGAGGGGTCAGGGAGCCTGGAGAGAGGGCGTGTCACAGTCCAAGACACCAACGCCAGCTCCCCCGCAGGAGCTCAGCACGTGAGCCGCAAGCGGACGCCGC
>NW_006472267.1:0-283 GCF_000325575.1 Pteropus alecto | reverse complement strand
TTTCTTTGGATAAATACCCAGAAGCAGGATTACTGGGTTTTTCTTTGTCTCTTGTTATGACCTTTGTTCTAAAGTCCATTTTGGCAGGTACAAGTGTTGCTGCCCTAGCTTTTTTCCTTGTTTTGTTTTCACTTTCATGAAATATCTTTTTCCATCCTTTTACTATGTGTGTTTTTTGATCTGAAGGGGGTCTCTTGTAGGCAACTTATGTAAGGGTCTTGTTTTCTTATCCAATCAGCCACCCTGTGTTTTGATTGGAGCGTTTAATCCATTTACATTTAAA
>NW_006472266.1:0-283 GCF_000325575.1 Pteropus alecto | reverse complement strand
GCAAGATTCTTGCCAAGAGAATTAATGTACATATTAAGTATATTAAGCACTCTTATAGCCGTGATTGTTTCCTGAAAAGAGATCAAAAAAGAAGGAAGCCAGATGAAAGGTACCTGGAATCAAGTAAAGTGCCAGCCTGCTCCACCCAGACAAGCACACTTCGTGAGAATGAATGGAAAGGAACCTGAGCTGCAGGAGCCCATTCTCTATGAATACATGGTGCCCTAGGTTTGAAAATAAAATTAAATTAAAATAATAAAATAAAATAAAATAAAATAAAATA
>NW_006472265.1:0-283 GCF_000325575.1 Pteropus alecto | reverse complement strand
GTACAGCTGCTTTGGAACACAGTTTGGCAGTTCCTCAAATGTTGACCTTAGAGATACCATGTGACCTAGCAATGCTATACTTATGTATATATATCCAAGAGAATTGAAACAAATATTCACACAAAAATCTATACATGAATATTCATAGTAGTCAAAAAGTAGAAGCAACCCAATGTCCATTAACTGATGAAAAGGTAAATAAAATGCTCCATTAAATATTTTCTACAATGGAATATTATTCAGCTGAAAAAAAGGAAGGAAATTCTGACACATGCTACACCAT
>NW_006472264.1:0-283 GCF_000325575.1 Pteropus alecto | reverse complement strand
TCATCAATAAAAGTTGTTTTGGATCTTTAATCAGACCATGAGTTGCTTGTTGGTAGGGATCATGAGTTGCTTGTTGGTAGAGATCATGACTTATTCCTCTCTGTAGTCTGCTCACCTAGCATAATGCTCAGCACATAGTAGGTACTCAATAAATGTTTGTTGAATGGCCATTGAAACCTACCACAACCTCAGGTTTTATAACCCTTCTGTCTTCACAGCTAAGACTGGCTAGTTGTATCTGCAGCCTCAGCTTCTCAGTCTTTGAGATTTAGAATCACCTTCT
>NW_006472263.1:0-283 GCF_000325575.1 Pteropus alecto | reverse complement strand
GAGCCGGCCCGGCGATCCCGACTCTGGAGCTGCGCGCATGCCACACGGCAAGCGTGGAGGCGCCGGGGGTGTTCGCTCAGCATCCACGTTTCTTAGTTACCGCTGACGGGAACCCCCGCCTTTTCAGGTGGACTTTGTGGACCCGCTGTCACCCTGTCTTCCACTATAACGAGTTTACCTCGCTGGTGGCAGACGTAGTTCCCCCGCGCACCCCGATGACGTGCAGTCTGCCTGTCTCCCCCACCCCGGGACTGCTATTTAAGACGGAGGGGGGGCCCTGGGG
>NW_006472262.1:0-283 GCF_000325575.1 Pteropus alecto | reverse complement strand
GGACCTAGAAGATATTATAAGTGAAATAAGTCAAACAATGAAAGACAAATACCATATGACCTCACTTATATGTTGAATCTAAAGAACAATATAAAGAAAGAAAACAGAAACACATAGATATAAAGAACATTTTCATAGTTGCCAGATGGAAGGGAGTAGTTTGGGGGGCTGGGTGAAAAAGGTAAAAAGATTAAGAAGGACAAATCGATAGTCACAAAATAGTCACAGGGATGTGAAGTACAACTTGAGAGTATAGTCAATAATGTTGTAATAACTATGTATG
>NW_006472261.1:0-283 GCF_000325575.1 Pteropus alecto | reverse complement strand
CTCTCTGTGTTCATAAACCATGTTTAGATTGATCATTTTTCAAAAACTCCTTATTCTTGAAAATTTGGTTTGAAATTGTTTATTGAAGAGAACGGACAGCCAAAATGAACAATTGCCATTTGGTGATAGATTGAGCTAGAAGAATCGACTAAGGAAATTCAGGAACATCTGTCTGAGAAATCAGTCAAAATGTGTGAATTGCTAGACTTTCATATCAATTTTTTAAATAAATATTTATTGCATATATTTTGTGTTATAGGCTTTGTTTTGAATAAGGAAGTTC
>NW_006472260.1:0-284 GCF_000325575.1 Pteropus alecto | reverse complement strand
TATTAAGGCTGGCTGAAACATTTAACATTTATTTTTGTGACAATCTTTGTGCTATTCAATAACCTACTTGCACAACAGGTTGAGAATGCTAGCTTATATTCAGAATTCTAATCTCTTCCTTGTATGAACATCAGGCTAGGGAACCTGTCATAACTGCATTGAAATCTTACCTACATGGCCCATTTCTGGTACAATGACATAGAATGACAATGTATAAAACTCACTGAATCCATCAATAATAAGAGATGATTTCAAGCAGTAGGTATTCTCTTTACCACTTACAG
>NW_006472259.1:0-283 GCF_000325575.1 Pteropus alecto | reverse complement strand
GTTAGGATTAGGGTTAGGGTTAGTGTATGGTTGTGGTTAGTATTATGTTTAGAGTTAGAATTAGTGTTAGAATTAGCATTAAGGTTAGGTTTAGCGTTATGGTTTCTGTTAGGGTCACTGTTATGTTTAAGGTGCAGGCTAAGGTAAGAGGCTAGAGTTAGCTTTAGTGTTAGGGTAGAATTAGGGTTAGGATTAGTTTAGGATTATGATTAGGGTTTGGTTTAGAGTAGAGTTAGGGTTAGAGTTGAGGTTATTGTTAATTTAAAATTTAGGGTTAGAATTA
>NW_006472258.1:0-283 GCF_000325575.1 Pteropus alecto | reverse complement strand
TAAGTGAGATCACATGGCGTTTGTCTTTCTCTGTCTGGCTTACTCCACTTGACATAATACTCTCTAGGTCCTTCCATGTCATCTGCGATGGTAAGATTTTATTCTTCTTCACGGCTCAGCGATGTTCCATGGTGTATATGTGCCGCCTCTTCTGTATCCGGCCACCTATCATCGATGGGCACTTAGGTTGCTTCCAGCCCTTGGCTATTTCTAGTGATGCTGCAGTAAGCGTAGGGGCGCATCGAGCTTTTCAAGTTAGTGTTTCGTTTTCTTTGGATAAATA
>NW_006472257.1:0-283 GCF_000325575.1 Pteropus alecto | reverse complement strand
TTATCATTCTTGTCATCCAGAAGAAGACCACTTGGAGATCATTAGGGTGTGTTACTTTTCTCAACAGATGGGTCTTCTGCTCCTGGATAATATAAAATGAGCATGCTCCTGCTGAGAAATAAAAAAAGACTGATAATAGGTCTGTTTCAAGGATGGAAAAGTGAATTCTGAATTCTTAAAGGAAAACAAAAAAATATCACTCATTTTTTTCTTTTCTTTTCTTTTTTCTCATATCCCAGCTTTGAAGAAATCTCAAGGTGATGGTAAGCTGAAAATGGGAGCC
>NW_006472256.1:0-283 GCF_000325575.1 Pteropus alecto | reverse complement strand
AGCACTGAGCCACCGCCCCAGCTCTTTTTCAGGTGAGGATGGGAGACAAATAGGAGCTGCCAAATCAGAATCTCCTCGGCAATGCCTCTCCTGCTGCAGGGCCCTCCTGCCCCTCAGTTCCTTTCTCGGGGGAACGGGATGAGCCAATAAACAAGGTAAACGAATCCACTTTCGGGTATTTATGTTCTACTCAAGTCTATCCATCTTCTTCGTGAAATGCCTGGGTTCTTTATGTCTTCTCTTCTACCTTTCTTCCCGCTGCTTCTGTTCAGCCAATTTGTGG
>NW_006472255.1:0-283 GCF_000325575.1 Pteropus alecto | reverse complement strand
GGTGTTGTTATAAGGCATAGTCCCCAGTACTGTGAGCACAGGCTGGTTGTGGCAGGCAAATCTCTGAGTATGGAAAGTGACAGCAGTGTTCATCGAGAATGGGTAACAAAAGTGATAAACATTGACTTGCTAAAACCTCGGAGGACCATTTTGATAGGCAGGGATCAGAGATAACTCAGGTCTCTACTTTTTCCCACTAACCTATCCATCACCCAGGCTTTCTGAGGCTGGTACAGGACTCCATTTTGGTGAAACGTAGGCTTTTTGTACTGAAATAAAAAAA
>NW_006472254.1:0-283 GCF_000325575.1 Pteropus alecto | reverse complement strand
TCTTACAGATTTTATTTTATCCGTTGGTAACTGTTCTTGTTTACCTCTCTGCTACCTGACACTGTACAATTTTGATAAGATGATTTTAATTTGCCTATGAAGCACATAGGTATGGCTTCACTGCTGATGGAGGACTTCACCAGCAAATGGCATTTAGTGGCTTATGTGAAAGCCATGTGAAAATAGGATTAAGAGCCACTCAGGCTAGTTGGACACTCGCTACTTTTTTTTTCTTAACGTGCACTACGAATTGGAAATCGCTTAAATGTCACCCTGTTTTTAA
>NW_006472253.1:0-283 GCF_000325575.1 Pteropus alecto | reverse complement strand
TCACCGACAGACGGCGGAGACGGAGGCGGCCCCGGGACCCCGCGACGGGGCTGAGACGGTGTCTCCCGGGACGCCGCCGCCCTCACAGCCGTCACAGCCCTCACAGCCCTCACAGCCCTCGTAGCGTCGCGGGCCCGTCGCCACCACGCGTGTGGGATGCTGGTGGGTAAACAGACGCCCTGCGCCCGGCTCACGAAAGCACGGGACGTGCAGGTATGCGCAGGGCCGACGCTGGATGCCGACGGTGGTGGCTGCTCTGGCGACGCGCCCACGAGGCCACGAT
>NW_006472252.1:0-283 GCF_000325575.1 Pteropus alecto | reverse complement strand
GTATTATTTTTAACACCTTCCGGAGCCGGGAGTTCTGGATTTAGACCAGACTTCATTTACCAGTGAGGGGAACTGACACTGCCTTAGCCTCAGTTTCCGCCTCCGTAAGACGAGTCATAATAATAATCTCAAGGATCATTGCAAAGTCTTAATGAGATAATTTGAGTGAATGAGAAACACTTTTTTAAAAAAACAACAGGCTCACTGTAAACGTTAGTTGTCATCTCTTTAAAGTCACGGCCCAACACCAGTCGATTTCCTGCTAAAAGTTTTCTAAAAACAC
>NW_006472251.1:0-283 GCF_000325575.1 Pteropus alecto | reverse complement strand
AGCTGAGGTTCAAATTTAAGTAAGTATTCTGTAATTTGATTTGCTAAATCTAGCAATGCTAATAACATGGATTATATGGCAGTCTGGATGAACAAAATGGGCTGGACTAATTTTTTTTCCAATTGCAGTTGTCATGCAATATTATATTAGTTTTGGGTGTAGAACGTAATGATTGGACATTTTTATAACTTACGAAGTGATCACCTTGATAAGTCTCGTGCCCATCTGACACCATATGTAGTTATACTGTTACTATTTCCTATGTTGTACTATTCCTGTGACT
>NW_006472250.1:0-283 GCF_000325575.1 Pteropus alecto | reverse complement strand
GTTAGTGTTAGGGTTAGAATTAGGGTTAGGAATAGATTTAGATTTAGGCTTAGTTTAAGGTTTCGGGTTAATGTTAGGGTTAGGGTTAGTTTTATACTTAAGTTAGACTTCGGGTTACTTATCGGTTAAGGGTGTAGGGTTAGGGTTATTGTTCCTATTAAATTTATGGTTGGGTTTAGTGTAAGGAGTACTGTTAGAATTATGATCACGATAAACTTTAGTTTTAGGGTTAAGGTCAGGATTAGGGTTATGGTTTGGGATAGGATTACCGTTACAGTTCAAG
>NW_006472249.1:0-283 GCF_000325575.1 Pteropus alecto | reverse complement strand
GCACGAGCGCCCCCTGCCCTCCTTCTCTCCAGCACTCATGTTTCCACCTGTGCTCCCAGCCCCTGGCCTGTCTCCCACACCTGGCCTAACCTCAAAGCTCCTGCACGGCCTCAGAGGACACACTCTTTGGTATAGGAGGTCCCCAGGGACACCACCTGAGGCCCCTCCAGGTGATGCAGAGGAAATGGGGTTTGAATCATTCCCATCATCCCTGACACGCGGGGCTCCTGGGGATGCATGAGAGGGGCCTGGGCGCCACGTCCTCCTGGCCATGACCATTTTT
>NW_006472248.1:0-283 GCF_000325575.1 Pteropus alecto | reverse complement strand
GTTAGTTTTAGAGTTAAAGTTAGGGTTAGGTTTAGAGTAAGTTGTTAGGTTTAAGGTTATTTTAAGTTCAAAATTTAGAGTTAAGGTTATTGTTTCGGTAAGCGTTAGAATTACGGTTAGAGTAAGAAGTTACAGTTATGTTTAGTGTTAATGTTAGGGTAAGGGTTAGTTTTAATTTAGGGTTAGGGTTAGTGTTAGAGGTAGCCTTACGTTTAGGGTTGGGGTTAGGGTAAGAGATTAGATATGGGATTAGTGTTAGGGTAAGGTTTAGGGTTAGGGTAAG
>NW_006472247.1:0-283 GCF_000325575.1 Pteropus alecto | reverse complement strand
CGGGACCCCCAGGCCTTGCGCTGCCCGCCCCCTCGTGGCCCAGGTAGCTTCACCGCTCGCCCCCTCGCCTCTCCATCTTTGCTCAAGTGTCACCTTATCACGAGGCTGTTCCTTGTTACTGAATTCAGATGTGACGGGAGATGATGAGCCTGATGGTGCGGGGCCCTGTGAGGACATCTGCTCAGCCCGGAACAAGACGGAGAGGTGACGAGGGAGCCGCTGAGGCCATGGTGTGGGGACACGGTATGGGGCAGGGGAGGGAGCAGGGACTCATGTTTGGAGG
>NW_006472246.1:0-283 GCF_000325575.1 Pteropus alecto | reverse complement strand
TCTCTTTTGCCTTTTCCCACGCAGCACCCAGCCTCGCTGTCTTCCTCCTCCCCTCTAGATTTCCTCAGGACACCTCAAAAGCCTTTCCTTTCTGTCATGAAGAGCAATCCAGTTCTTCCCCAGGTCCTACCTCCCAATTCATCCTGGGACTCTCCTGACCAGAGAGGCATACAGGGAAGCAGAACTTTCCTTCTTTCAAGGCTGCCGATCCCTGGTTTTTGCTACTGGAGGATGTCCTTGAGCTCACCATACCTCCACTGCAAATGGCTTCTCAGAACTTATC
>NW_006472245.1:0-283 GCF_000325575.1 Pteropus alecto | reverse complement strand
CCTGCTCGCTTGCCCACTTGCTGTCTCGGGGTTCCTGGGAAGCTGCCCGAACCCAAGAGCTGCCTGCACGGCCTGGCGCCCCGCGTTCTCGCCCCTCCTCACCTGCTCTCCTACAGTCAGTCCTGGGCTGTATTCTCTCTCCGCTCCGGGCCGTTCCCTTCCTGGGCTCTGCGAGGCTGAGCCCCAAGGGCCACCGTCTCTGACACATGCTGGGAGTGCGCTCGCATCCTCTCTCCTCTCTCGTCTCTCTCCCTCCGTCTCTGTCTCTTTCCTCCTCACTATC
>NW_006472244.1:0-283 GCF_000325575.1 Pteropus alecto | reverse complement strand
TCAAGAGAGGTGATTTATCTCCTCTAATTGAGACAAAATAAATGAATCTTTTGGTTCGATGGTCTTTTATTGTCCAGGCAAAGTAAAATAATTACATATTTCCTTGAAGGAAGGTTCTTGGCCTATGAATGTGTTAGAATACTGCCCTTGCTAGACATGCGATCTACTTCAATACAGTAAGTGGAGGGAGAGAAAGAAATGTGACCAGCAAAAGTACCCCAAATTATGTTCACATTCTGTTATGAAAGTTTTAGTATTGGTAGTACTCAAATGTTAACTAGTT
>NW_006472243.1:0-283 GCF_000325575.1 Pteropus alecto | reverse complement strand
AAAAAATGAAAACGTGAGGAAAAAGTGGGACGTGGAAAATCAATCCAAGAGGTCAAACATTTATTGACTAAGAGTTCTAGAAGGGAGCGGGGAAAATAGATAAGAAATAATCAAAGAAATTATCAGAGAAATAACAGAAGGCAATTTCTCCGAGTTGAAGGTAGACTGGTGTTTTGAGATTAAATGGCTTGGCCAATTGCCAGCACGATGAAAGTAAACAACCTGTACCTAGGAGCTTCCTTGATGAAATTTCAGAACTCCTAGGATTAAAAAAAAAAAAAAA
>NW_006472242.1:0-283 GCF_000325575.1 Pteropus alecto | reverse complement strand
GAACATATTTTGAGTTTTAATGAAGTACAGATATAACAAAACATAAAATTTATCTAATGTAAGTATACAATTTAGTAACTTTTAGTAATTATAATTTGTGTAATTATTAGTCCCAAAAGTTCCCTCATGCCCATTTGTAGTCAATTTGTGTTCCCACCTCCAGACCCAGGGAATAATTAATATGCTGTCTCTAGTTTTTCCTTTTCTAAAACATTTTTTAGCATTCTATTTTATTTTATTATTAGGTACAAGTATACAGGACATTGGTTAGACATTTATATAG
>NW_006472241.1:0-283 GCF_000325575.1 Pteropus alecto | reverse complement strand
CCCCCGAAAGAACAAGTACCCGTGGGCTGTGCTTCCCCAAAAAGCTGTTTGCCATCTCCGGTGACACTAGGCCCGAGGCCTACTCAGCACGAACGGCGGTTTCTCTCTCCTAGCCCATCCCTCACAGAAGCGCCGTCATGGCGAGCGAGCAGGCTGTCGCGGGCCTGCCCAGACTCAAGGTAGGCTAGGAGTCCCAGAAGGCCAGCTTCAGGCCAAGGAAGGGCCCCTGCCCCCCTCACTTCCTGCCCAACACCCTCTCCTAAAGCCCGCAGCAGCCGAGGGC
>NW_006472240.1:0-284 GCF_000325575.1 Pteropus alecto | reverse complement strand
CTTTGTTTTCGGAGACCTGGTAAATGCCCCTCGGTTGTATTACTTGTTTTCCTTTTTTTCACATTTCCTCAATCTTTTCTTCATCTTTCAAGGAGCCTTTTCAGACACTTTTTTCCTAATTACTCCTCCCCCCATGAAGTTTAAATTTTATAAATATATCTGTTTATGTGTTGTATGCATGTTGTGCTTTATACTTAACAAGAGTAAGATTTTGTCACCCCCCTTTCCGAAGTACCAGCCTTCACCATCTTTCCCCTCCCTCAAGGACGCAGGATTAGACTTGG
>NW_006472239.1:0-283 GCF_000325575.1 Pteropus alecto | reverse complement strand
AACAAGGCAAAATGTTCCCTTTCATCATTCATTTTCAGCATCATGCTTGAAGTACTAGCTAATACATTAAGAGAAGAAAAGATATCCATATTGAGAACGAAAAATAAAACTGTCTTTGATCACAGATGGCACAATTGTCTATGTAGGAAATGTGAAAGAATGACCCCCAAACTCCTGGAACTCATAGTGATTGTAGGAAGGTTGCAGGATACAAGGTTAGTATATAAAGCTCAATTGCTTTCCTGTAAACCAGCAATGAACGAATGAAATTTGAGGTAAGAAA
>NW_006472238.1:0-283 GCF_000325575.1 Pteropus alecto | reverse complement strand
AAACAAACAAACAAACAAACAAAAAACAGTCAAGGACCAGATGGCTTTATAGGAGAATTTTACCAAATATTCAAAGAACAATTAACACTTATTCTCTTCAAAGTATTCCAAAGAATTCAAGAAGAGGGAAGGCTATCTAACCTTTTTCATGGGGTCACCATTACCTTGATTCCAATATCAGACAAAGATGTAACAACAACAACAACAAAACTATAGGCTAATATCTCTCACTAACAAAATTTTCTCTTATGCAAAAATTCTCAACAGAATATTAGCAAACCAA
>NW_006472237.1:0-283 GCF_000325575.1 Pteropus alecto | reverse complement strand
GATGAAGAAGAGGGGAAGAGAAGATAATTGAGATGCTTGTAGGTCCTCTGCTTATCTGCTCCCTTCTCCTAGACTGGGATGCAGGATCAAGGGCAGAGGGATAATAGAAACCCCAGGTAGGTTTGGGACTGAGGAGCAGAAGGTGTTTCTTATTCCTTCCCTATGTGTAACCCAGAAAGGCACCAAGACCCCAGAAAAGAAATGGTTCAGGAGAGTCTGAGCAGAAAAGCCTAGAGAACCTTCGTAGAGAATCCTGAGGCCCAGGGTGATACAGCAGCAGCAG
>NW_006472236.1:0-283 GCF_000325575.1 Pteropus alecto | reverse complement strand
GAGCACCGTGACGCCTAGTCCAAAGGCCGGTGGTTGCCAGCGCGGGGGCTGGCGGCCCCTCTGACCGTGAGGACGCCTCGCCGTCCAGCGTCTCGGGATCAGCTCTGTCCGCAACCCCTGCCGCTGCTCGCTGGACAGGCACAGGAAGGAGCATGTGCGTGCCCTGCACTCTACGACCGTGCAGTGTCAAAGGCGTGTGACAGTGCCAAAATCAACCGTGCAGGACACCGTGGAACGGCTGGGTGGAACGGGTCATGGTCACAAACTCTCTTTAGGGCAACGA
>NW_006472235.1:0-283 GCF_000325575.1 Pteropus alecto | reverse complement strand
CGGTTCTGTAGCGAACTCAGTGCAGAGATGAGCGAATTCTCTAGTCCCATCAAAGAGCTGCTTGTTGAACTTTCGACTTTTGGCAAGCTGCGCCCCGTTTCTTAGCCTCAGCCACTCCTGACGCTCTTTCTGCTTTAACTTTTATTTTTCAAGGCACTTTTCAGTTCACTGTTAGCATTCTTGAACAGTAGGCATTGTTTTCAACCTTTTTGCATCTCAAAAATATACGTGGTTTGTTATGTTTCCATCAGTCCACATTTACCCATCCAAATACTTAACTCAG
>NW_006472234.1:0-283 GCF_000325575.1 Pteropus alecto | reverse complement strand
CTGTTGGTTGAACGATGAACCTTATGCTCAGGTGCCGGGCACACGTCACGTAAGCTGCGGCCCGTGGGGGGTCATCCCTCCACGCACCCCAACTGACGACATCCTCTGTTCGGCAGGAAGGCAGCGGCGCCCCCTGCAGGCCGCCTGGGGGTCGTAGCACTGGGATGGGGGCTGCAGAGGGAGTCCTGCCTCCCCCACTATGACAACCCCAACCTCTGGGGCGCGCTCACCACACGCCCCAGGAGAAAGCCGGAAAGGGCACGGCTGCCCCCTAGCGCTGGGG
>NW_006472233.1:0-283 GCF_000325575.1 Pteropus alecto | reverse complement strand
CTCTGGGTTGAGGGTTGGGGGCTGTGGCTCAGCCTAGGTTTTGCAACTGCAGCCAGTAAAAATCAATGATTGTTTCTCTGCTTTCTGCCCTAATGCCTCAGCCCTGCCGTTAGCTGGGTGGAACTCAAACCACTCCCAGGCAGGGCTGTTCAGAGAAGTCGCCACACCTCCTCCTGAGGGAGCTCCGGCTCTGAGAGGCAGCTTCTATGTTTCTCCCAGTCCACCACCCAATACCTGGGATTCTGACCAGTGGTAGTTCTTATGTGCAGATTCCATGCTCAGA
>NW_006472232.1:0-283 GCF_000325575.1 Pteropus alecto | reverse complement strand
TTACGTGGCTGGCGGGGTACTAGGTAGAGTCTTCACACTCTGGACGTCCGCCTAGACCCTTACACTGTAGGTGCGACTGTATCTATAACTTACATTGCTTTGTATCTTTTATATCTGAAAATGGGCCACAGTCACACACTTTTGAGAACTCCCAGTGTGAATGAGGTTCTTCATTACCAACTGAACAGTATCCCGACTCCATAACTCACTCTCAGGATTCCATGGCTTGTTCCCGGCGTAAGTTGTGTGCATTAACCTTGCCTCTTACCCACCAGTATTCGTG
>NW_006472231.1:0-283 GCF_000325575.1 Pteropus alecto | reverse complement strand
AGAATTCCCTTCCATACAAATCTTTGCTTATACTGGCTTAAATGACGATGGCAAAAATACTAAAAGATATTACGAAACTAAAATTTTACTTCCTCTGCTCATATTTTCCCATATTTAATTAAAATCTTGACCTATGCGAAAATTTTCAAGCAAAATATATATTTTTTTACCCAGAACAATTACATTATTTCTGCATTGCTATTTGAGAAAGCAAATAATTTTTAGAAAATGAGGACAGTTTCCTGCCTCCCCCCTAAAATTTCAAAATATAATTTTATAATTA
>NW_006472230.1:0-283 GCF_000325575.1 Pteropus alecto | reverse complement strand
GTAGACCTCAGTGTGATTTTAATATATACATTTCCCTAATGACTAATGATGCTGAGCTTTTTCATATGTGCTTATTTGCCATGCGTATATTGTCTCTGGTGAAGCATCTGTTTAAGTCTTTTGCCGATATTTTTCATTAGGACTCTTTTCTTCTCATTGAGTTGCAACAGTTCTTTATATAATCTAGATACAGATCTTTTGTCTGATACATGTTGTACAAACATTTTCTTCCAGCCTGTGGCTTTTCTTTTAATTTTCTTGACAGTGTCTTTTGAAATCCAAA
>NW_006472229.1:0-283 GCF_000325575.1 Pteropus alecto | reverse complement strand
CTTGATGATTTTTCTTCCTAAGTATTTTCAAATTCAAATTCATTCCTATGTCTTTATTTCCATTTCCACCACCCTCATCCAAGCTACCATTATCACCCAGGCTACCACCATCTCGCCCACATGTAAGCCTCCATCAATTGGGCAACTGCTAAAGCTCAATAAAGCCCCTCTCATTCACTACTGCCTATCTTCAATTGATTCTTCATACTGAACTTAAAGCAATCTTCTAGGAATTCAAATGTGATCAGCTTGCCATTGTTCTAAAACACTTCAGTTACTTTCT
>NW_006472228.1:0-283 GCF_000325575.1 Pteropus alecto | reverse complement strand
TAGAAGGCCGGAGGGCTGCCACTGGGGGAGGCAGGGTGGCTGATTGGCTCAAGGGCTCTCTATCTCTATTTCAACCAGAGCCCACTTATTCTTCTTCATAAGATTCATTGAAGATAAGACTCTGGTGGATAGAATAAATTTTAAAAATAAAATAAAACTTTCCTAGATTAAATCTACTTTATCTCTTCCCTGTCTTTAAACACATTATTTCCTTTGCATGAAACTCCCACCCCTCTTAACCCACATCCAGGCTTCCTTGTCAGCAATCTATGGTCTGTCCATC
>NW_006472227.1:0-282 GCF_000325575.1 Pteropus alecto | reverse complement strand
GCATGCCAAAGCTAAGGTGAGGAGCCGGTACCAGAACCTGTCAGTGATGGAGGAACCAGGATGGGAGCTGCAGAAAGAGGCAGAGGGAATCTGGGCCCGGTGTGAGGGGGAGGGGCCGGGGCTGGGGAATACATATGTGCCCCTCTCCTCTGGCCTCCAGTCTCCTGCCAGTGCCACCTGGGTCAACAGAAGCCAGGGTCATGGGAGCCCTGGTGATGCATCTAGAGATCAGCATCTTGGGCACAGAGCCAGGCAGAGCAGGGCAGGGCAGGGCAGGGCAGG
>NW_006472226.1:0-283 GCF_000325575.1 Pteropus alecto | reverse complement strand
TATTTTTGTCTTTAGTTTCCAAACATTTCATTATGGTGTGTTAATCCAGTTTAGGTTTCACTTACCTTCTTAAATGTGTAAGTTTGTGTCTTTCATCAAATTTGAGACATTTTACCCATTGTTTTCTCTGAATATTGTTTCAGCCATTCCCTCTCTCTCAATTCTGGAACTTCTATAAAGTTAAAACATTTGTTATTGTACCACAGGTCCATGAGGCTCTGATCACTTTTTTTTTTTGATCTCTTTTCTCTGTTCAGACTGTGTAAATTCTATTTGTCCTCAA
>NW_006472225.1:0-283 GCF_000325575.1 Pteropus alecto | reverse complement strand
CTCCAATATATCCTCATCTTAACAAATTATATCTGCAATGACCCTCTTTTTCAAATAAGCTCACATTCTGAGGTACCAGGGCTTAGGACCTTTTGGAGGGAGACACAGTTTGGGGGGGATATACAGTTTAACCCATAACAAGAGCCATGGTATAAGATACCTGTATGAAGCCTGGTATGGAAGAGGCAGCCATCAACCTTTGAATAGGCCAAGCGAGCTTGAATAATGACTATTCTCAGCATCAACCAGCTAAAGACCAGAGGCTCTCCTCAAATTTTTTAGA
>NW_006472224.1:0-283 GCF_000325575.1 Pteropus alecto | reverse complement strand
CCTCAAACAGTTTTAGAAGTAGGTAGAATATAAACCTCTCAGTAATTTCAAATCCTTGGGAATTACGTGAGTATTTTGGCTATAAACTTTTTAGCTCTTTCTGCTGTTGAAATTCAAGAAAAGTAAGAAGTGATAATCCCACATCGAGCAATCATTTCTATATTCAGTAATCGTATTCAGTAATTTTTAGCAAAACGGTAATATATGGGGAAAATGGAGAGACCAAAGCCTACCACACAGTTATTTCCCATTCTTATTATCCACTTGTCTAAATTATTCTTTA
>NW_006472223.1:0-283 GCF_000325575.1 Pteropus alecto | reverse complement strand
TCAGACTTTCACCCGCTAACTTCAGCATCCATTGCCGATTCTTGTCTGCAACAGTTACTATTGTAGCGTTTGCCACATGGTGATTTTGCCAGTTTCTTTCAAATATGACCATACGGTTCGTAAAAATCACACCTGAACGGCTCCAGCATTTTAGCTCTCAGCCGTGTGACCTTGTGCATGTCCTGGTCCCCAAACTTTGTTCTTCTTATCTGTAGGTTGGGGATAATAATAGTAATTGGCTCACGAGGGTTCTCTGAAAATTAAATTAAATAATGTGTAGAAA
>NW_006472222.1:0-283 GCF_000325575.1 Pteropus alecto | reverse complement strand
TTGTGCACAGTTAACGTCAAGGTCCAGAAAAGCCACCACACCTCGTCACCACGGTCCCTGATTCTCCGTCAGAGGCAGAGCCGGGACAGCGCACAGGGCCCCTGGTTCCACCAGTTCCCACCCAGAACGAGGAGGCCCAAGGAGAGACTGGGCCAGCCCGGGAAAACCGTTTCATCTCTGTGAGTCCCAGCTTCTCGGCCCACAAAACGAGGGAGTAGAGATGAACCCCTCGGTCTCACCCCCGATCCCCGTGGGGCGCGACGGCGTCCAGGCTTGCTGGGTG
>NW_006472221.1:0-283 GCF_000325575.1 Pteropus alecto | reverse complement strand
ACTTTAGACTTCTTTGTTCTAATACTGGGAAAATGGCTTTGGCATCCTAATAGGAATTGCATTGAATGTATAGATCACTTCGTGCAGTATGGACAATTTTATGGTGCCGAATGTTCCTGTTCATAAGCATGGTATGTGTTTCAGTTGACAATTTATAGTAGCTTCTCTATAGATAATCTAACTGCTTTTCTGTTGGAGCTTTTAAGATTATGTCTTTCTCTTTTAACTTTGGCATTTTAAGTAAGATTTATCTTGGTGTGGTCCTCTTGGAGTTCATCTTGTT
>NW_006472220.1:0-283 GCF_000325575.1 Pteropus alecto | reverse complement strand
GCTGGGAGGGTCCGCGACCTGCGAGGTTCTGGTCCGGCCTGAGCGGCCCGGTGGTTTACGGCTTCGGAGGGAGATGTCGCATGTAGGACAGTTCGGACGAGGGTCATCTCCGCCCCTTCCTGCCTCCGTCCCAGCGGGAAGCCCGGCGTGGCAGGCACCTCCCGCACTCCCGAACTCGTTGGAGCGTCCAGGGGGTCTGCGTGCCTCCCACAGGGTGCGGCCCCCCTTCCTTCCCACCCCGAAGGGGCGACAGGTGAAAGCCGGGGGGAACCAGCCCAGTCCC
>NW_006472219.1:0-283 GCF_000325575.1 Pteropus alecto | reverse complement strand
TCTAAGGAGGGGTCAGCTTTGGGGTTTGCAAATGTTTTGTATCTCGATGAATATTTAAAACAGACAATCCCTTTCCCCCTCCCTTCCATACAGGCCTCAGTTCACTGTACATCCATTTTTCTGGTTATTTTAGGCAACTCTGTCTCTTTTTCTCCCGAGTCTGTCAGTTTTGGGAGATGAGCATATGAACAACTCGAAGCCTGCATCAAGCCTTCTCCATCAGTCACTCCCCTATCGAGACCAACATAAATAAACTCTTGATAAATTTAGAAAACAGCAGTGC
>NW_006472218.1:0-283 GCF_000325575.1 Pteropus alecto | reverse complement strand
AGGGAACTCCGGCCGGAACCTCGCCTGCGGGAGGCTGTGGGCAGCGACGGCTGGAAGCCGCTTTAAGGCGCTGCCGGCTACAGGTCCTGACTCTGGCTGGGAGAGGGGGGCTCGGGGCTCGGTCGAGCTGCCGTCCAGGCGTCCAGGGCATGACGGGTCACCTGTGGACGCTGCCGCACTAGCTCAGTCAAACACGGTGACGGGAAGATGCGTTAACATCCATTTTCATAGGACAATTTCCTGTGTTCCCACTCTAAAGAGTCTTCAGGGGACTTAAATTTGT
>NW_006472217.1:0-283 GCF_000325575.1 Pteropus alecto | reverse complement strand
TCTTCAGTCTGGACTTTGTTACCAATTGCATGGTCTTGATCTTGAGGCCCTGGGGCTGGCAGCTATTTCCTACTAGGAAGTCCAGGCTTGGTGCCGATTTCCAGAGTCTCTGTTCTAGTTACTCTTTATAAAGGAGGTTTGTTGTTGTGGCCCTAGTCTGGAAGGTGCATTCCTTCAGAAAGGACAGGCCTAGAACCGTGGGCCCAGGCCACCCTTCAGCCTCCGTGAGGGAAAGACAGAAGAAACACTGTGGGCCAATTTTCAGCTCTACTTCCTGAAAATA
>NW_006472216.1:0-283 GCF_000325575.1 Pteropus alecto | reverse complement strand
CAAGAGCCTTCCTCGGGGCGGAGCTTCTCAAACCTCGGGGTGCAGAGCGCCCTGAGGGCTCCTTAGGGTACAGCTTCCCCCGAGTTTGCGTCCACAGGCCTAGGTGGGGCCTGAGGGTCTGCGTCTCTAACGGGCTCCCAGAGACGCTGCTGGTCCGGGGTCTGTCTAGTCTGCACACCCCACCCCACCCCACTTACAATGCTCCCTTCACCCAGCCACCAGCCCCCCCTGCAAACACAGACGCCCCCGCCCGGGGAGAGGGGATCGCCACCCCTCCAGGCTC
>NW_006472215.1:0-283 GCF_000325575.1 Pteropus alecto | reverse complement strand
CTAAATGCTTTCATTGGAAAAGGAGATCTCAATTCAATAATCTCGGTTTACAACTAAGAAAACAGAAAAAGAACAAATTAAACCCAAAGCAAGCAGGAATAAGAAAAAGTAAAAATAAAAGTAGAAATAAAGTAAATAAAAAACAGAAAAACAATAAAGAAATTCAATGAAACCAAAAGCAGTTAATACAATCAATGAAACTGATAAACCTCTACCATGAACGATCAGGAAAAGATAAAAATTACCAATGAAGAAATGAGAGAAGCAAAATCACTACACATTC
>NW_006472214.1:0-283 GCF_000325575.1 Pteropus alecto | reverse complement strand
CCCTGGCAAAGTTCTGGAATCTTGGGATGCAGAAAAATGGAGTCTTGGAGGAATCAGATGAAAAAAATCTTGAGTCCCCATCTATCTATAGTAGGAGACTTGTGCCCTGTGTGTGAGTTCTCGGGGGTCACCCATTCTTGCAAGCACTTTAACTCAGGGTAGGTCAATTGGACTCACCCTCCTGGAGAACAGATTAGATGCTTTCCACTCTTCACTGTTCTCTGTCTTCTGTGTGACTGGTCCTGCTGTTTGTCCTGTAGGCACAGGCCAGGTTTCACTGAGA
>NW_006472213.1:0-283 GCF_000325575.1 Pteropus alecto | reverse complement strand
CAAAAGCACAGACAAAGAAACAATCCATCGAATACCATGAACAACCAAGGTAACTTGTGAGCACAGAAAGAAAGCAAACTGTCTTCAGAAATCAAACGCAAAGTCATCAAGACTGATTTAAATAACAAAGAATTCAAAATTACAGTTATGAAGAAATTTGAGGCTATATAAGAAGACTCAGAAAGGCAGTTCAATGAGCTCAAGAATAATAATGAACATAGGGATTACTTAACCAAATAGGCTGAAAGCATGAAAAAGAAACACTCTGGAGCTGAAGAACTCA
>NW_006472212.1:0-283 GCF_000325575.1 Pteropus alecto | reverse complement strand
GCGGCCCTGCGGCCGGGCAAGGGCACCGTCTGGCGGAGCTGCTCGCTTTTCCGCACGCGAAGCAGCCGCCTTGACCACGGCGAGGGCCCCACGCCCGCGTCCCTAGTGTCCAAATGCAATTCGCTGAATGGAGAGAAATTGTCATGTTCCACCTAATTTCAATGTATCTTCTTTTGAATATCCAGAAACTGCATTTCCTTTTAAAAAAATGGGCATTCCTCTAAGTGCACAATTCTCACTCGGAGAACGAGTACAAGGCCTGTGGCCGGCAGGGTGACTTTCT
>NW_006472211.1:0-283 GCF_000325575.1 Pteropus alecto | reverse complement strand
CAAGGTTGTGATGGAAACAAGGAGCAGCAGCAAGGGAAAGTCACCTGGGATCTAGAAGAACAAGCCATACAACTAAGGAGAAGTCCAAGAAAGCATCCTGCAATGGCAGAAAGTAGGACGGGCGAGGATGCCGGGCACCTGGGTCCCCGAGCGGCTGAGTAAGACGGAGGCTGCCACAGCAGCGGCGACAGACGCCTCTTAAAGGGGCCGCAGCTGCGAGCGGATTTTCATGGTGACAGACCTCCTTGCTCTGAGCACCAGTGCCGAGTTGGCTGCGCGCAGC
>NW_006472210.1:0-283 GCF_000325575.1 Pteropus alecto | reverse complement strand
GAAATAGTCATTTAAATTAAAATAAAATAGTCACAAAAATCAACAAGACAGCTTACTGGAGGCCGGGAAGGGAAGCGGTGAGTGGGGAGGCACTGCCGGCTCAATCTCTCCCCCCCGCACGGGGTAAGAGCCGGCTACAGAGCAGGACACGCAGCCCCGGCCCGCGGGGGGAACATCGCACGGCGGTGACAATCTGTTCAGGGCTGCGTGGACGTCCGTGATCCGGGCCGTGTGGTCGGAGGCCACCGTTCAGAAAGGTCCTGTCTCCCTGCCTGGCCCTCTG
>NW_006472209.1:0-283 GCF_000325575.1 Pteropus alecto | reverse complement strand
TTGAGTCCATTTTTGTCTTTGGAACTGAGAGATGTTTTCCAGAGTCAGCAAATGGTTGGGTTTTGTTTTTTGAGACAATCTGCAACTCTGCATTTTCATTGGTGAGTTTATTCCATTTACACTTAGGGTGATTATTGAAATATGTTTTTCCTATAACCATTTTATCTTTTGCTTTCTGTTAGCTTAGTATTTCCAATGCTTCCTTATCCTGTGTGGTTTTTTTTAAATTTTGGTTGACTTTTGTGGATTTTCCCTCTGGTTATTCTTGTTTTATGTTATATAC
>NW_006472208.1:0-283 GCF_000325575.1 Pteropus alecto | reverse complement strand
AAATATTGAAAATGTGCAATTTATGAGAAATGTTTTGAAAACACTTGATTGAGGAAAGCAGAAGAGGAATAAAGTGGAAATCACCTGAAAATCATGTAGCATTCATTTGGTAATCATGTGGCAGTCATGTTAACACCTCGTGGGAAAACATGTGGGACATGGCATACCTCGGAGGAATCTTTTGCTACTCAGGTGACTAGTCTTGTTTCTGAGGGCGTAGATTTTCACTCTACTTCTTAGAACGAACCATGCTTTATTGTGTGTGAAATGTTTTCCACTCGAG
>NW_006472207.1:0-283 GCF_000325575.1 Pteropus alecto | reverse complement strand
TTGTTATAATCTTTTAAGATTTCAAGATCTGCTGATAGATCTTCTGAGCAGGAACCTAGTCATTTTCGTGCTCCTGTACATTTTTACTACCAAGACCTCATTCCCAAAGTGACCTCCCTATCCCATCTCCATAGTGCCACTTGGTACCACTTCTCAGCAATTTTTACTTTTCTGAAAGAAACCCTTAATCATAGCTTGTCCTTTGAAATGGGGGCAGGGGAAGAACACTAAATGGCATTTGGATATGAGAGATGTCTTCAAGGCCTGTGACACCTCATCAGCC
>NW_006472206.1:0-283 GCF_000325575.1 Pteropus alecto | reverse complement strand
TCACGGGACGCTATAAATGACTCGAACGAAGCCGCACTACAAATTTCTGCTGTCCCCACAGATCAAAGTGAATTCCTGAGGAATAACTCCACGTAGTCTGCTCTGTGGAGGATGAAGGAGGAGGGGCCATGCCACCTGTTACTGTAATTGCAGACTGTCATCCGGCACCTGAATTCGCTGCGCTGCCTGCTCCGTGGTTTCTCCTCCATCCGTCCACTATGTTTTCATTCTCTCTCTTCTCTAGCCTCCCTCGTCCCCTCCTCCTTTCCCACAAAGAAACGCA
>NW_006472205.1:0-283 GCF_000325575.1 Pteropus alecto | reverse complement strand
TCCTCCATGGATAAACTGGGCAGATTTAATAAAGTTTCACTCATACCTAGCGTTCTTATATCTGGGCAGTATTTACCAAAATGTGGTCTGCGCACCCCTCGTGGTTTCACAAGATAGTTTTAGCTACTTTTTTTTAGCCAACATTTTTTTCTTTTGATAGTTACATATTTATTTAAATTAATATTAGAAAGAAAAGTAATTAGTCCATAAATTCATAGGTTAAACTGATTTGGAAGAAACTTAAATTTTATTCTGAAATATTTTATTTAGGTAAAAAAAAAAA
>NW_006472204.1:0-283 GCF_000325575.1 Pteropus alecto | reverse complement strand
AGTTTCTTTAATGTGAGACTATATCATAGCCTGTCATTAATTTACTAAATTTAAAGGAGGCCGGCAATAAATGAAAGGATTGTTCCCTGGGAGGCAATGATGCCTGTGAGGTGGCAGGCAGGGGTGGAAAAGGCTTAGCGCATCCCCTCTGCAGAGCACATCATCAGGATAGTGATGAAAATAAACAATTAGGAGGTGAGGATGGTCAAAATGGTGATCCCATTGAAGGTGGCAACAATGCAAAGCAGTAATAACAGCAAAAATAATAAAAATAACTGAAACA
>NW_006472203.1:0-283 GCF_000325575.1 Pteropus alecto | reverse complement strand
ATTTTAGGAAAGTCTGCAGTGTGAGCCAAGATAGGCCGTTTGTACGGAAAAGTCACTGGACACCACCTGGGTGGGCCTGCACATTGGGAGGGGCAGGGCCTCAGGGAAGCACCTGGGTGGAGTGACCTGTGTTAGCTAAATTATTAGAGACTCAGATATGGCGGCTGCCTAGGTCTGCACGCCAGGCCGGGTAGGACTCAACAAAGAGAAAATGCCCTCTCGCAGCACTTCTGTCTGGGAGGAAGCTGCACTTCCAGCCCTCACCCTGAAGCCAGACAACTCA
>NW_006472202.1:0-283 GCF_000325575.1 Pteropus alecto | reverse complement strand
TGACATAATTAGAAGAAAATATAGGCGGATAGAGAAAAGAATTTTTAAAGTCAAACCTAAAAAAGCACAAACCCTCAACAAAAGCATTGACACACTGAACTGTCTTTAATTTCGTCTGAAAAATGAAAGAGATCATGAGCACAGCGATACTCTAAGAAAACTGAAGGAAGGGACTATCCCATACCCCAGCAGTGTTCCTTCTGGCATCCACACTGGAGAACTTCTCACACACATGCACATGGAGACCAGGGTGAGGTGCTTGAAGGCCTAATTTTAACAAGAA
>NW_006472201.1:0-283 GCF_000325575.1 Pteropus alecto | reverse complement strand
ATCAGTCCTGAAAAACATCAGTAGTCACCCATGCTATTTTATTTCCATATAATAAACAGGAAGCTCATTAACAATTGTGTGTCAGTAAGTATTAGTACTTCGTACATTGCTGAATTAAGATATTGTTTTTTAGAAAGGGTAATAACAAATAGTGGGGAAAAAAAAGAAAGAACCACATAAAATGAGATCACATAAATGGAAAATGTAGATAAAAAGTACACGGAAACGGGGGGATTATTTACCAAGTGTATGTATGTGTGTGTATGTGTGTGTATATATATAT
>NW_006472200.1:0-283 GCF_000325575.1 Pteropus alecto | reverse complement strand
GGACAGGCCTTCAGGACCAACACTAAGCCCTTGTTTGCAGGCCAGGACACGGGGTCCCAGAGGAGGAAGGCTGTCAGTCTAGGTCACAGGAGCCGCAGGTGGCTGGGCACGGCGAGAAGTGGGCTTCTTTCTGCCTGTGCTGCTCTCTATGGTCAGAGCCAGAGCCACCAACCGCCACCAGTGCGTGAGGACCATGGCTGCCCAGGCCTCAGACGGGAGGAAGGCAGGGGTGTGCCCGGTCCTGGTGGCCGGGGCCCCGTAGTCACGTGGGTGGGCCTCAGCT
>NW_006472199.1:0-283 GCF_000325575.1 Pteropus alecto | reverse complement strand
GATTTTGTCCAAAAAGAATCAACTCCTTATTAGAAGGCAGGTCTAAAAAAGGCAGAGTTGAATTTTGCTAGACAGGACAGATGAAAGGAGAATAGGGTAGGCCATTAAGAGTAGAGCTATTTAGGTTTGGGGTGAAGTGATGGACCATGAAGTTTTCCTTGGAGAAGAAATGAAGACAAAATTTTGTCAAATGAATAGGGAGAAAGTGTAAAGTGGCTTGTAGTTCTTGAAGAGGTTGAAGGATTGGCATAGAGAGGGCATAAACTGAAAGAATAAAGCATAA
>NW_006472198.1:0-283 GCF_000325575.1 Pteropus alecto | reverse complement strand
TTATTTACTTATTTAATTTTTAAAATTAAGTTTATTGGGATAGCGTTGGTTAATACATGGTATAATTTTCTGACGTACACTTTAATTTGATGTCTGTGTATTCTATTGTGTGAATAACACGAAAAGTCCAGTTTCCTTCAGCTACGAAATATTCGATCCCCTTTACTCACTTCATCCTCCCCAATCCCAGTATATTACCCTCTTTAACCGATCTACCTCTTCCCTCTTCCCCCACCACCTACACTCGGATAACCCCTAGTCCATTGTCCATGGCCCCGAGTCT
>NW_006472197.1:0-283 GCF_000325575.1 Pteropus alecto | reverse complement strand
ACCCCCTCACCCCTCACACCCCTGGCCCCGCCCGAGCTCTGTGGGCCTGAGGCCCTGTAGGCAGGGGACCCTCGGGCTGCCGGCTTGGGACTCTCCCTGAGTCTCAAATAGTTGCTGGAAATTCCTTGAGGTGAAGCGGGTGGGAGGCCCCAGCCCGCAGGGCCTGGGGACAGCGGGCAGGGTGATTCCACGAGAGTCCAGCTCCCCAGAGACGCCGCACCTCATGCTACTCACACCCACGAGTGTCCCACAGTCGTCCCCGTCTCCGTGGGGGACGCGGTCC
>NW_006472196.1:0-283 GCF_000325575.1 Pteropus alecto | reverse complement strand
GTCTGCATCTGCAATCTGTCTGCCCAAATGCCACATGCTGACCCCTTCGGTCCAGTGGCTTGCGCAGCCACCCGTCCACAGTCCGAAAATGGGTGGTCGAGGAACAGCCCTTGGAATTTCGAGGCTGGGACTCCAGCCTCCTGCCACTCATCAGCTGAACACCTCACATTAACATGATGTGACCCTGGCCCTTTTGACCGGTCCCTCAGCCTGCCAAGGGAAGGGAAATTGGTCACTGAACAAAACTAGGCCTTTCTGGTTTCACTCCCATGTGGACCTGGGA
>NW_006472195.1:0-283 GCF_000325575.1 Pteropus alecto | reverse complement strand
TTTGTTTGTTTGTTTGTTTTTATGCAGGGGCTGGGGGACTTGGAGTAAGTTATCCCATTGCCTTCTGCCCTACATGGTTTCCTGTGGGAAATCAGATGCAAATCTAATTGAGAATATTTTGTGTGTGGTGATGATGAGTTGCTCTCTTGCTGTTTTCCAGTTTTTTCCCTTTTTCATGGGCTTTGAATAGTTTGATTATAATATGTCTTGTTATGAATCTGTTTGAATTTATCCTGTTTTGAGCTTGCTTAGGTGGTTGAATATGTAGATCGCTGTTTCTTGT
>NW_006472194.1:0-283 GCF_000325575.1 Pteropus alecto | reverse complement strand
GTGTTAGCCAGAAAAGCAACAACAAGTAACAAAGAAAAAACAACCAGTCAGTTAAATAAGAGACTCTTGTCCTCTTTCTCCTTTCTCCCTGTTCCAACACAATGAAGGGGTTAACGTACAGGAGGAGGAGAAGAAGAGTTCATTCTGTGCCTCCTTGTGAGGCTGGGAGACACAAAATATTCTCCCCTCCCCTCCACACACACACATACACATACACAGTAAAGTCCCTATGATAAGGAATTATGATAAGGGAAATTTTTGAATAAGATATGAGGTTGAAATT
>NW_006472193.1:0-283 GCF_000325575.1 Pteropus alecto | reverse complement strand
CTTCTAATTTGGCATACTGAATATAGAGGACTTATTTCTATGTCCTATATTTTAAAATCTAGCATCTTACAATGCTCTTGTAGTGCTTCAAGATTAATATATTGTGTTATGATATTGCAAAGGATTTTCAATGATATTTAAATATGTGTATACATTGTAAAATGGGTTATATATAAGTGAACAAAGAAAGGGTAAATTAAAATATAGAAAAAAAGGAAAAATTATCATATGATAATCTATCTGTGAAATCTAAGATAATCAACCAAAATGCCATTAGAAATAA
>NW_006472192.1:0-283 GCF_000325575.1 Pteropus alecto | reverse complement strand
TGCAGACTCCTCCCACAGAGCCATTAGGAAGTGCTGGTTGGAGGGGATCAGCCCGCCCCGCCTAACCTGCAGACTGCTGGGGACAGTTGTTCCAAGTGATTCAGAGTGAAATGTTCACAGCAGGGAGGCCATTGTCGTAAGCAGCGTTTCTAATCCCAGCAACAGTGGCCAGCGCTGTGAGCCCCATTTCAGAGATAGGGTCAGGTAGATCGCTGCTGCAAACATGAACTTGAGCAGATATCGGGGACCGGTGGGACAGTCCCAGAGAGCAGCTGGTCTTGCT
>NW_006472191.1:0-283 GCF_000325575.1 Pteropus alecto | reverse complement strand
TAACCTTTAAGTCGTCAAGGCCTTCGCGTGGGCTAAACTCTTGGCCTGGAATGTGCTTTCCCTTTTATTTGCTTGGCCAACTACTGCTTCTGCTACCACTCAGGTCTCAGCCCAGATATTCACTGCTCCGAGAAGCCTACACTGACCACCACTCCCCCGACTCCACTCCCCACTGGGTCAGAAGGGGCCCCAGGACTCCTGTACATCTCTCATCACAGCACTGACTCCTCTGGTCTATGCTGGCGAAAGCCCAGAGGTGGCTCCTGACTCAGAAAAGGAGAGA
>NW_006472190.1:0-281 GCF_000325575.1 Pteropus alecto | reverse complement strand
GGCGTCACAGACGTCGGGGAGAAAAGTCGCTCACTGCTGGCGCTGCTCTCGGTGAATCGCGGTGCTGAGTGTGTGCGATGTTAGTGCGCGTGACACATCTTGGGCGGATGACGAGTTTGCAAGTCTGGAGAGAGGGTGTGGCCGGGGAGAGAGGGAGGGGGCAGGCGGACGGTCTCCTGCGGAAGGAGGAAACAAACCACTCTGGGGACGGGCCTTTCCCGGGGAGCAGGGGGCGCCGGTGAGCCCGACGCTGTCCTCCCGGACGAAGCGGCCACGCTCAC
>NW_006472189.1:0-283 GCF_000325575.1 Pteropus alecto | reverse complement strand
ACTTTTAATTTTTCATTTTTACATTCTTTGAGTTCCACCACATCAGATTCTACAAATTTTAACACATGTATAACTCATGTATAGTTTTAACACAGAATACAGAGCAGTTCCATGACCTGCTGCACTCTGTAGTCACAGTATCCCAACATCTCCCCCAACGAACATTGCTACGTTCTCTATTTCTATAATTTTTACTTCTACATGATGCCATATAAATGGAATTTACAATATGTAATCTTTGGAGACTTTTTTTTTTTTTTTACTTATAATAAATGTCTTTGTT
>NW_006472188.1:0-283 GCF_000325575.1 Pteropus alecto | reverse complement strand
GTTCATTTGTTACTTTCAGTTTTATATTCCACATGCGAGTGAAATCATATGGTTCTCAATTTGTATGAGTTATTTTGCTTAACATGATTATCTCAAGATCCATCTATGTTGTCGCAAGTGACAGTATTTCATCTCTTCTGATGGCCTAGTAATATTCCATCGTATGTATATACTACATATTCTTTTTCCAATCACCTATCAAGGGACACTTCAATTGTTTCACATGTTGGCCACCGTGAATAGTGCTTCAATGAACACTGGGGTGCATATATCTTTATGGATA
>NW_006472187.1:0-283 GCF_000325575.1 Pteropus alecto | reverse complement strand
ATTGGGACTTTGGCATGTCTTCCCAGGGGACACAGTTTAATTCACAGCGCCCATCATCAGTCCAGGCCATGGCTGGACCTTCTCCTTTCCCAGAACCACACGCCCCCACGTTGCTGCTCTGGGTTAGCCAGGCCGCCCTCCTAGTCTTTGCCAAGGCAGAGTCCCCTCATTGTTTGAGACTCTGTGTCAGTGTACCTCCTTGATTTCTCTGGGACAGAAAGGGCCATTCTGTCTCCCAAGCTCCTACCACTGGCAGCTTATCCTTCTATTTTGAGTGTTATTT
>NW_006472186.1:0-283 GCF_000325575.1 Pteropus alecto | reverse complement strand
TTCTTTTTTTGCTTTTGAGTTTTGATCATTTAATTATAATGTGTTTTGGTGTAGCCATACTTGGCTTCAACCTATTCAAGATTCTTTGGACCTCATGGATCTGAATGTCTATTTCTTTCTCCAGGTTTAGGAAGTTTTCAACCATTATTGCTTTAAATATAATTTCTGTTCCTTTCTATTTTTCTCCTTCTGGAATTCCCATAATGTGCATATTGTTTCCTTTGATTGTGTCCATCAGTCCCATCAGCTTCTTTATTCTTTTTCAGTCTTTTTTCTTTTTGCT
>NW_006472185.1:0-283 GCF_000325575.1 Pteropus alecto | reverse complement strand
AGCGGTGAAGATGGGATTCGAACTCGCGTGCGTCTTACTCCGAGCACTGACCTCCCCGCTCTCTCCGGCCTCAGTAGCTCCGTCCTCTCTTGACCACGACTGCCTGTTGTCCCAGACTTCTTCCCGTTCCCTCAAAGCACTGACTGTATCCCCATGTCAGGACCTTTGCGATTACTGTTCCTTCTGCCCAGAAAGTTCTTTTCATACCTTGCTCTTTGGCTTCTCGATCTCGATGCAGATGTCGCCTTCTCAGAAGGCCTCCCGACCACCCCACTAACGGGAA
>NW_006472184.1:0-283 GCF_000325575.1 Pteropus alecto | reverse complement strand
AGCCACGTGCACGGGGCTAAGGCTTCCTCCCTCAGTGAAGGGGTGTTCCCTGGGTGGCTCCAAAGGTCCATGTCCTTGGTGATTAATGAGTAATTATTGAGAAGGCGCTTTCGTCAGCATCCTCATCGAAACGTCCCTCGCTGGTTTCGGCGATCTTTGGCGGTTCTTGTCTGGTAATGTAGGTTTTGACTTCTTCCCACACCCGACCTTCCTATCCTTAAAGGCATCCTTCAACTTTTTTCGTTTACGGAAGAGAATAGCTTGTCTCCTGACCTCAGACTCA
>NW_006472183.1:0-283 GCF_000325575.1 Pteropus alecto | reverse complement strand
TGAGTCCCGTGAAGACCGGGGACACATTCTCCCATAGAATTGAGGCCGCTCAATGAGTCTATCACCCTCTCCAGTCTGGGACACTCGAGACAGAAACGATGTGAGGGGCCCACCCTGACAGATATTCTGGCGATCTCTAGGCACTCCCTCAGGGTCCCCATTTGCTATCTATCAGGGGCGGGGTCTCTTTCCTCCGCTGACCTTAGCCTACCAGCCTCCACACAAGGCCTTCACCTCCCTGCGCTCCAATGGGGACATCAGGGCCTGCCAAATATGACTGCCC
>NW_006472182.1:0-282 GCF_000325575.1 Pteropus alecto | reverse complement strand
ATTTTCTGGATGAAGATCACATAAAATAGGAAATTTTACATAACTGACAAACACTATAGGAAGCTGGAGGGTGTGGCTGAAAGAAGCGCGGAGATGGGCAAAGGTAAAGACGGGGCAGAGCTGCAGCATGAGAGCTCCGGCCTCTCCTGGGAGCCTTTCCAATGCCTTGGCCCCCTCACCCATTCCCTGGCTAACAGTTCCTCCTTTTTCCATGTGGCTTAACATGGTTGTCCTCCCCAGAGCCTCTCTGGCCAGCGCACCAGCAGGGCTCCTCTCCCATGC
>NW_006472181.1:0-283 GCF_000325575.1 Pteropus alecto | reverse complement strand
GGAAAATGGGTAAACAAAGTCTTTAAGCTGTAATTCACAAAAACTAAAGAATGATTCGTAAACTGAATTCCCCAACACTCAGGTCCCTCTTGTTAATGGAACAAAAGAGGTCCATTTCCCTGTGCACGAGTTAAAGAGATACCTGCAGGTCTGCAGCAAGGAAAGTAAGGATTTAGTTCAGTAAGTTGAAGTTCCAGAGATGTAGGTGAGCTAGTCCTCTCAAAAACCTGGCTCCCTGGGTGTCTGGGGAGTACAGATTATACTGGGAAAATCAGTCATTATG
>NW_006472180.1:0-283 GCF_000325575.1 Pteropus alecto | reverse complement strand
GAGGGCGGCCTCGCCCACCGCGGGCCCTTCCACTCCACACTGCCGCTGTCGTGAGGCGCGTGTGTGGGAAGCCACAAACGTGTGAAGCCGACGGCGCTGGGTAGCACCTTCCTGCATCCTCAGTGGCCGCCTCAGGCCCTGCCCCCCCAGGACGGGTGTCCAGCACAAACCCTTTGTTCCTGGCCCTGGGTCAGAGTGTCTTCTTCCACCTTGCTAGGGCCCCAGGAACGGGCAGAAACAGCCTGGCTGGGATTTGGGGGTCAATCGGATTTTTTCTCTGGGG
>NW_006472179.1:0-283 GCF_000325575.1 Pteropus alecto | reverse complement strand
TGCCCCTCACCGTGAACGGGAGTGGAGGCTTCGGCGTGGTGACTGCTGGCCCTCCCTGTAGCGCTGGCTCCTTGGCCGCTCCGGGGGACGCCCGTGCCCTGCCCGCTGTCTGGCCTCCATGCCGCACACCTCCCGCCTTGTCGTCCGGGGCCTATGGAGGGGGGTTCCGTGAGTATCCAGACAGAATCGTGGATCAAAGGCGGGCAGCGGCATCAGCATGCCCGGCGAGGGGACACGGGAAGCACCAACAGCTTCCAGACGAGGCTCAGAACTCGCGGCTCAG
>NW_006472178.1:0-283 GCF_000325575.1 Pteropus alecto | reverse complement strand
TTTGTAATGCATGTGGAAATTAAAACCGTATCCAATGATATTTAATGGGACACTGATCAACTTTTGGAGCATTTAGGCTGGGATCTAAATATGCTTGATTCATAAGTTGGATCACGCTGTTGAGTAATGCTTGAGGTAAATGTTTAAAAAGAGCTGCTTCCTCTCTGTAAGTTTCCATTCAGATACTCTGCTCTGTACTCATCCTTTATGCTAAGTAATATACACGTATTACTAATGGGTTGCTGTACTGTTCTAAGAAGCGACTTGATAATGGTAATTTCTT
>NW_006472177.1:0-283 GCF_000325575.1 Pteropus alecto | reverse complement strand
GGCTTCACTTTGGAGGGGTAATGAATATTTCTTGATAACAATCATTATATGGTGTTGAGGGTGATCAAAGCTACATTTCAAAGTCAGATTGGGATTGGGAAATAACTTTTCCTTGAAGCCACACTCCATGCAGTGCCTTAGCTGATAAGAGAGCGATGTCCCAGACAACGGGTAATCACTGGTACCTGGGTAGAACACTGCTCAGGAAGAATATCATTCACGGTGGCATTGAGACAATGTGGGGATATCTACCTGTGTCCTGACCATCCTGCATTTATTTCAG
>NW_006472176.1:0-283 GCF_000325575.1 Pteropus alecto | reverse complement strand
AATAAAACTTCGAAGTATTTGGAGCAGATGGACTTAGAATGTTTACAACATTGCTCCCCTCTATCCAAGAAGCCACACAGTCTCCTCTCTGGAGATGTCCATGGAGCCATCTCCATCCTGTTGATATATGACGGACCTCCGTGTTAAGGCTGATGCACGAAGCACTTCTATGCTAAGATCTCCTGCCTCCTGTGCATCTTTCCAGCAAGCCCACCAGCCCACCCCTTTCCGTGCATCATCCTATTTATACCTGCTCTAGAGGAGCACACCTTGCGCTTCTCTA
>NW_006472175.1:0-283 GCF_000325575.1 Pteropus alecto | reverse complement strand
TTAATGGAATGCATGGTTCTGAAAGCTAGAGGCCAAAAATCACTGGTGTTCTATAAGGAAGTTGAACTTAGTATTTTACAGAAATTTTATAAAAGAGGCAATTTACAAGCCACAGTTTTTGATGATTAATACTTTCTTAACTCTTTTAATATTGGAATCATGAGAAATGTTATCCCTGAGTCCTACAATATTTGGTGAGTTAGAAATTAGTTTTCAGTCACAAAATTTATATTCACAAAACCATGTATACACACACACACACACACACATACATGTTTTCTCT
>NW_006472174.1:0-283 GCF_000325575.1 Pteropus alecto | reverse complement strand
CTTGTAAAGTCTCTGCTGAAAAGTCTGATGATAATATAATGGGTTTTTCTTATAGGTTACTGTCTCCTTTTTCCTGGATGCCTTGATAATTCTTTCTTTGTCATTAATTTTGGGCAATTTCAATATGTCTTGGAAGAGGCCTTTTTGGATTAATATAATTAAGTATTCTGTTTGCTCCTGGATTTAAGGATCCAGGTCTTTCCATAGGTTTAGGAAATTCTCATCAATTATTTGAATATACTGTCTGTTTCCTTTTCCCTCTGTTATCTTTCTGGTACATACA
>NW_006472173.1:0-282 GCF_000325575.1 Pteropus alecto | reverse complement strand
CTTGGCTAAGATGGCCATCTCTTCCCTGTCTTCACGTGGTCTTCCCTCTATGCCTGTCTGTGTCTGAATCTTCTTCTAGGACACCAGTCATACTAACTTGGAACCCACCCATATGTCCTCATTTAAAGTTAATTCGCCCTTTAGAGGTCCTGTCTCTAACTACAGTCCCATTCTGAGGTACTTGAGGTAAGGACTTCAACGTACAAATTTTGGAGCAGTGTACACAATTCAGCCTATAACAGGATTTGAGGAGAGCCCATGGGCCTGCACGTGGCTGTCAGG
>NW_006472172.1:0-283 GCF_000325575.1 Pteropus alecto | reverse complement strand
ATCCACAATAACAAGTAGGCATCGAGTACCCTGATTTACAAAAGCAATCCTGTTAGGGCCAAGGATAAGGAGTAAGTTGTATGCATAAAATATTGTCCCTATCTTCAGAGAGTACAAAATACAGTTTGGAAAGAAGAAGACAAATCCATTAAGATTTAAATAAGAACTCCTAACTCAGGGAGATTCCAAAGTTCAAGGCTCCCAGACGAAATAAGTGACAGTAGAAGGGTGGGGAGGCAGAGCAGGAGACATCAAGGTTGCCCTCAAATGCCAAGTATGATTT
>NW_006472171.1:0-282 GCF_000325575.1 Pteropus alecto | reverse complement strand
GCTGTTTTCATTACTGCCCAGTGGGCTGCTGAGGCGAAGAAAGAAAGCTTGGCTACCTGCCCTCCTGCTAGAAGGTAAATGCAGGTTTCTTGGTTCCCAGTCCACAGCCAGTGGTATCAACCCGCTGGCTAGCTGGTCTGGCCCATACTTCTCCGAGGGTCAGCTGCACACAGAGGCGGAGCAAAGGATATAGCCCCTGAGTCCTCATGTGGATGTTACCCTAGACCTCCCTTCATCCTGGTCTTCCACCTGCCTTCTCCTACAAAGGCCATGCCCATGGAT
>NW_006472170.1:0-283 GCF_000325575.1 Pteropus alecto | reverse complement strand
TCTGTGGCCGGGAGCACAGGCATCTGGCCAGCTTCCTGGGCTCCTCTGCTCAAGCCACAGTAGAGATCAGATAGAGATCCGGTCCTGATCCCAGACTTCTAGGAGCAGGTCTGACTGGCCTTGTGCAGCCGTTGGTTTTACCTTCCAGGTTCAAGATTCTCCCTGGTTTGGTGGGCGGTCCGTATTTATTCACAAGGTATGGATTGGTGCAGCAGGAACAGATAGAGAAGTTGACTTGGACAGTCAGCCCCCTGCTTGATGGTGTACGCATGGCTTTTAGAGC
>NW_006472169.1:0-283 GCF_000325575.1 Pteropus alecto | reverse complement strand
AAATGTTACTCATAACTTATTAAATCATTGTCAACAATCGGTTATATTTTCTGTAGGGTAATTCTCCAACACCCATCTCTTATCTAAAATTGTCACCAAATTGACTTTAAAACGGAGCTGTAGGGCAAGAGCTATAACAGGTATACGGCACCTGGATTATGTGGAAAGACATCTCAAATTTCTCCTGCTTTAAAGTGTCTCCAGGTCCCACCACTGCTCTGCCTAATCTCTTTGGTGTTTTAGTACAGTTCGTCTCGAGATGCTTAAGCTAGACTTTTAGAAT
>NW_006472168.1:0-282 GCF_000325575.1 Pteropus alecto | reverse complement strand
ATTTCTAGAATATTAGTTGTCATTTTTTTTCTTCAGGACACTGAAAGTATCATTTCCACTAGAAGAGTACAAACAAGCAACTTTGTTCTTTCCTACCACTTAGGAAATTTGTTCTATAGCCCTCATCCGCACTATCCCTGAGCGAAGTCTCAGGCAGTTCCCACAACTTTTCTGGTCCCTTTCAGTTAATAAGAATCACAGCTCAGACTAACTCAAAGCTCCAGATTCTCATTCCATGTAAGACTTTCCCAGCCCCTAGCTTGGGCCTGTCTGAGGCACAGA
>NW_006472167.1:0-283 GCF_000325575.1 Pteropus alecto | reverse complement strand
AGGTTTACCTTAGGGTCCCGTTTTTCAGTTTGACGGCTGGGAGAATAAAGCTGCGCCCCCAGCCGTGTGCGTCTGCACCCGCTGCAGAGTCTTTAGCTCTGGCTCGGGTAAAGTGTCTCTGAAGTGTCTCTAAAGTGTCTCTGAACATCTCAGAGACCACGTGGTAGTTTTGTCTTCTTTATTCTGGATTAGTGAGCATCCCTCAACGTAACACGTGACCATCTGTTACACCGGGTGGCCGTGGGAGTGCTTTCCCTGGGCCACTGCCATCCGCTTTCCTCAG
>NW_006472166.1:0-282 GCF_000325575.1 Pteropus alecto | reverse complement strand
ACGAACCATCCGCGCTGCCAAGGGAGGGCCCTGTGAAGCAGCACCCTAAGTCCCCAACCCCTGGCCTGCGAGCTGGCCAATCAGTGAGTGCCACGGAAGCACCTGCAACCTGGGCCTGCATATCCCCATGGAGGGATGGGGGAGGCCTACACACCGCATTCTGAAGGTCTTGGGAGTTCTGTTCACTGCTTAATTGCAGCCTAGTCTTCCTGTATCTCTGCCTCCCTTCCGGAGCTGCAGGCACTGGAGATTCGGGGCTTAAGGGGAGGTGACCATTGTGTC
>NW_006472165.1:0-282 GCF_000325575.1 Pteropus alecto | reverse complement strand
AGAGATAAAAAAATAAAAATAAAAAAAATAAGGTTGGAGTTATTCAGATCTGGATTAAAAATCCCAGCTCAGCCACTTACTAGTGTACTGGTGTAACTCTGGTTAAGTAACTAACTTTCTTGGGTCTTAATTTTCTTGTATATAATATGAGACTAGTAATTCTTATTTCATAAAGTTGTCATGAGGAATAAATAAGATCAAGTATATAAAGAATCCTGAAAAATGCCAGTAACATAATAAGCACACAGTAAATGATGGATAGATGGATGGATGGATGGATGG
>NW_006472164.1:0-282 GCF_000325575.1 Pteropus alecto | reverse complement strand
CACATACTTCTTTTACACTGGTGGGTACAAGAGAGTTCACAATTATCATTCACAGCACATAGAGATGGTATGGGGGACGAGATAACACAGGGGTTTTACGGTCTCTGCTCTAGTATGGTGGGTGTGCCCTGAGGGGTCTGAAAAAATGGGATTACTCTAAGGTTCCAGGAGTATGTTATCTTAGATGTAAAAGGGCAATAAACAGGCTCACTTAAGGTAAAGATTTACCTTTGTCAAGAAAGCTATGGGCCCAGGATGTGACTACCCACCATGACCTGCTTT
>NW_006472163.1:0-282 GCF_000325575.1 Pteropus alecto | reverse complement strand
GAGGCGGCCAGGCCTCCAGGCCCAGGGCCCCCTGCGACCCCGCTCCCGCTGCCCCCCGTGTTTCCTTCCTCACATTAACATGGCCTATAAGTGTCGTGGGGCTGTCCAGCCCACGCGGCTGGGAGCTTGTCCGGCCCTGTTCCCTGGCCAGCCCCCGACCCCATCACGCGGCCAGCGCTGGATGATGACTGCCAGGGAGCAGAGGGCACAGGCAGGAGGCTCTGCGCCCCCTCCCACGCCTGGGCTCCCGGCTCGTCCTCCCACGGCTGGCGGCCGCCCTGG
>NW_006472162.1:0-282 GCF_000325575.1 Pteropus alecto | reverse complement strand
TCAATCGGAGGTTCTGCTCCCACATATGAGACTGCTGGCTCCTCTGAGCCTTGTATTTATTAACATGGAGAAACGTGCGAACCACCAAGCTTCTTGAGCTGCTTCTACAGCAAGTTTCCAGAAGACAGTTTCCTTTAACAACTGCTCACAGGAAGTATGTAGGGCCTTTTGAACAGTGTCTTCTCAGGAGAGATGGCAGGTTGCGATACTAGACTTCCTACGACCTCTCTCTGATAGAAGAGTAGTATTCAGTTTGATCTGAGTTACAAAATAAGGATAAAA
>NW_006472161.1:0-282 GCF_000325575.1 Pteropus alecto | reverse complement strand
CACTCAGCCACAATTTCCACTGGTTTTCACAGCCACAAGCTGGGGGTACGTCTCTTCCTGGAACTGGAATTCTGGGCCAGGACCCCTTGCTCCTTAGTGGGGAACTCTGCAGCCGAGATAGTCTTCCTGATTATCAACCGCCACACGTATGAGACTAGCTCATTATGTGTCTCCGCCCCTCCTACCGGTCTCAAGGTGGCCTCTTCTGTATGTCCTTTAGTCGTGGGATTTCAGGTGATTTTTGATGATGGCTGTTCTGTAGTTTTGTTGTAATTTTGATGT
>NW_006472160.1:0-282 GCF_000325575.1 Pteropus alecto | reverse complement strand
AGTTTTGGCCTATAGCTGTCAGGAACTGCAAAGAATCTGAGATTTTACTCTACCTGCAAGCTAACATAGACTACAACAGTTTTGTGCATTCCGGCAGAAGACATGAGACTCCTGAGCCAGATGAAGAATAGTTTCTTTCTCATGGCACTACCTGTATCCAGAGAGAGGATCATCATTTTCTTGCCCCAGTTCCCATAGGGTAATATGCAGAAGGCCACGGGATGCCTGCATATGCAGTGGGTTGCATTGCAGGAGAGGAACTTCAACTTAGGAAACCTGAAT
>NW_006472159.1:0-282 GCF_000325575.1 Pteropus alecto | reverse complement strand
AACAACAACCCTATATAAGAGTTCCATACTTATGGCAGCACAAAACTGAGTTTGGTTTTTAAATGCCCACGATATACTGAAAAACCAAAGAAATAACAACAGAAATAAAGCAATCTTAATGTTTAAGAATAAAAGAAGTACAACACTCAGCATGCAAGATAATATTGTAAACAACTTATAAAAGAGATATGTGAGTTTGGGACACAATCTATTAAGGAGATTTTTATCAGGCAAGAATTTTCTTAAAGCTACTTGATAATCAACAGTCGACCAAGAAATAGC
>NW_006472158.1:0-282 GCF_000325575.1 Pteropus alecto | reverse complement strand
GGAAAAGGCAAAACTATGGAGACAGTTAAAAGGTCAGTGGCTTCCAGAGGTTGTCACTTTCTGAGATATGTGTTTCTCTACTTCTCCTTTGTAATCAAAACCAACTGCTAACTACAAAGAAAAGGGGTTGGAGGTGAAGGATGGATGAATAAGCAGAGCAGAGGATTTTCAGGACAGTGAAAACATTTTGTATGATATCATAATGTTGGATGTATGTCACTATACATTAGTCCAAATCCACAAACTGTACAATACCAAGAGTGAACCCTAAGATAAACTATG
>NW_006472157.1:0-282 GCF_000325575.1 Pteropus alecto | reverse complement strand
TTAAAAAGAAACTGGACTTCTTGAAAAAATGACTGATTCCAGATCTGAGAAAGGAAACGTGTAAATTGAGTCTGGAACATTATATCATCAGAAAGCAAGAAAGCTATTAAAGACTAATATGGTATACACAAAGGACTTGAAAATAAACCTGAGTAGGATAACGCTGGCTAAAGATGATATAATTTTGAACATCAATAAGAACAATAACTGTAGTGGGTTGAAATACATCAATATGTTTAAATCCAAGAGTTTGTATTAACACTAAAATAAAATAAAAAAAAA
>NW_006472156.1:0-282 GCF_000325575.1 Pteropus alecto | reverse complement strand
CCTAGGCGTCTGACACGGATGCCCTCCGCCCCAGGTCCTGACAGCCCGGTGTCCCCGCTGAAGGAGCTGAAGGAGGTGACGCAGCTGACGTATGCCATTCGCAGGCAGCAGAGGGCCCTGGAGGGGCGGCTGGAGGCCTGCCTGGAGGAGCTGAGGGCCCTCTGCCTGCGGGAGGCGGTAAGCCCGGCCCCGATCTGCACCCCGCACCTGGGCTTCATCTGCGGAGCTGTGTATTGGGAGGCTGGGGCTGTGGGAAGGGAGAACTTTGGAAATCGGGTGGGG
>NW_006472155.1:0-282 GCF_000325575.1 Pteropus alecto | reverse complement strand
CGTTGGTTGGTTGGTTTGTGTGGAAAGGGAAGGGAAAAGGCCAGTCCTGGAAAAGGCCATATTTGTCCCAGCCTATTTCATTTCCTCTAAAGGATTCTGGTAACAAAAAGCCTTTGCCCACCTTGCTTGGAATTACTTGGATTTTAGTTTCAATGTTATTTGAATATACTATACAATAAAGATGTTATCAAGGCTAGACCAAATCTCATTTGGCCATACCTGAATTGCAATAAATACTTGTTCAAATTAATGAATTAATGAGGATATCCAGTGTATGTATCT
>NW_006472154.1:0-282 GCF_000325575.1 Pteropus alecto | reverse complement strand
ACATTATAAGTTCCCTCAAATGCTTGTTGATTAGAATAAAATAAATATTTATATGGAATAAGTGAAAAGGTTTTTAATTTTTTGCCATTTTTATTGAATCTTAATTGAATCTCCTGTGTTTCTAAGGCTGAAGCAAAAAAGAAAAAATATCTGGGATTGCCTTATAGGAAAGAGTTTTATTTAACTTCTTTCAATTTATAAAGCCTCTCTTGTTATATTCATTGAATTCATAGGACATGTGATTTACAAACTTTGTATCCCAGAAAACTACCTCTTCAATGA
>NW_006472153.1:0-282 GCF_000325575.1 Pteropus alecto | reverse complement strand
GGCCCCGCCCCCACCCCAGGCGGAGGGGTCACAGCGGGGTGGGCTGTGCGGGTCTGTCCACGCCTGCGGGAGGGCCCACTCGGGGTGCGCGTGGCTCTGTGTCTGCGGGCGTGCGGGTGGCGTGTGACGGGCAAGCGCCGTGTTGCCTTTGTTCACTCGGCCAGGACTAAGGACGGAGGAACTACGGGCCTGGTGCGCCTCTGAGTTCCCAAGAAAATGACAGGAACGAGCCCTCCCCCGGCCACCACTCCAGGGCTGACATTCTCCCGGGGAAAGACAGAC